>NC_046379.1:24986250-25173750 GCF_011125445.2 Fundulus heteroclitus
ATCCGCCGGCTGGAGCGACTTGACCACCTGGCAGAGAAATTCCGCCAGAAAGCGGCGATCCACGAAGCATGGACCGAAGGTGGGAAATCTTTGAAAATCCCGCATCTTCCTGCGGAAACAATGGTTAACTTCTTTTAATAGATGAATCTTGATTCATGGCATTTCATCATTTTCTGTGCAGGCAAAGAGGAATTGCTGCAGAAGCGAGACTACGAGACCGCCTCTCTGTCCGAGATCAAGGCTCTGCTGAAGAAACACGAGGCCTTTGAGAGCGACCTGGCTGCGCACCAGGATCGCGTGGAGCAGATTGCAGCTATTGCGCAGGAGTTAAAGTGAGATCGGATAACTGGGAGAAAGGGCACACGTACACAATATGATCAATGTGCCTAAAAGCTGCTGCGGTGCTGATAATGTGCATAAATATCGTTTGCTTTGTTGTACAGTGAGCTGGACTACTACGACTCCCCCAGTGTAAACGCTCGCTGCCAGCGGATCTGCGATCAGTGGGACGCACTGGGAGCTATGACCATGAAACGCACTGAGGCACTGCAGGTGACATGGGATAAAAATTATTCTGGGAAACACTTTGTTGGAATCGATGCTCAGGAAATATTTAACTGTCTCTCCTAGTTCTGAAATCACTCACTGCTACAAAAGCAGTTCAGAATTTAGAGATGAGCGTGGTTTTGGCCTAAAATCCTTTTTAGGGCTTTTTAAATTCACCTGCAGTGCTACTGGAGTGTTACTTGTGATGAATAGGAAATCAAATGAAGTATTGATGACTGCGTCTCTAAAAAAGCACGTGTACCCTTTGCTGCTCAACAGAGAACTGAGAAGTTGCTTGAAACTATTGATGAACTGTACCTTGAGTTTGCCAAAAGAGCGGCTCCATTCAATAACTGGATGGAGGGCGCCATGGAGGACCTGCAGGACACCTTCATCGTTCACACAATTGAAGAAATCCAGGTAAGCAAGGAGCAAAACCTGAGCTAAAACGTATTTTAGTTTGATTAGGGAAATGCTGGCCTCCGAGGGATGAAAATGTGTTAAATAGACTTGATTTGGACTCAATCCTTAAAGTCTTTAAACTTGATCTGAGTTGACGCTCAAAGATTTCAGATTTGAATTGAACTTTCCTCAGTCTCGGGACTCAACTTGGGGTAAAAACTTTAAGACTTAATTTGGACTTGCCCCTTAAAGTCTTGAGACCTGACTTGGATTTAGACTTAAAGTAGCTTTAATAGTCCCTAACTGGAAGAGTTTCATACTACATTGCAAAATAATATAAAGCAACCTATAGGTCCATTTTTGTTGTTCTAATGTCTTGTACAAGGGATCTCAAAGTGGGGGTTGGGGCATTTAACGAAACACCTCTTAGGGGTCGGTAGATTATGATACTAAAGTATAACTTTACAAGATACTTTACAAGAGTTCTTACAAAAATGCGACTTTACTGTCGTAATTTTATGACTTTATTCTCAGAATTTCCCAAAAAAGGGGCTAATAGAATCCTAACCATCTGTGGCACTGTCATTTTGGAGGTGACAAGCTAAAAGACATATTTGTTCTCAGTAAAGAGGACTATATGTTACTGGTATTGCATTGGAAGTGTTTTAAATGTATATGTTTTAATGTTGCCTCTACAAAATAATGAAAAAACCTATTGGTTAACTTTTGTACACAGAAGAGGAAGAAAGTCGATCCTTTTTCAAAGCTATGCTGTTTCTTTGTGTTTTTCCTTGTTTGTCAGGGACTGAGCACAGCCCACGAGCAGTTCAAAGCCACACTGCCAGAGGCTGACAAAGAGCGCCTGGCCATCTTGGGCATCCAAAATGAGATTGCCAAAATAGTGCAGACCTATCATGTGAATATGGCCGGCACCAACCCGTACACAACCATCAACCCCCAGGAGATCAATGCTAAGTGGGACAAGGTGATGTAATTACTACATAAAGGTTCTTCTTCTTTCACATAAGACGGAGTAATGGCTCATCCATGTTTTATGTTCAACAGGAAGTTAGTTTTTTTTCCCCCTTTTCTCGTAATAAACTTCTCTGTGATCTGTAGGTCCGGCAGCTGGTGCCTCAGCGCGACCAGGCTCTGATCGAAGAACACGCCCGGCAGCAGAACAACGAGCGTCTGCGCAGGCAGTTTGCCACACAGGCCAACGTCATTGGGCCCTGGATCCAGACCAAGATGGAGGTTGCCAACTTTTCCCCCCTTTTTTTAAAAAAAACTGATTCGAGACAAGAATAAATGTCTTTTATGACAGAAAATTACGGTTGAGGGTGTAAAAGACGACAACTGTTGTTAATAGTTCTTATTGGGTTGTCTTCGCCACCTGAACAGGAAATTGGCCGGATCTCGATCGAAATGCACGGGACCCTGGAGGACCAACTGACGCACCTCCGCCAATACGAGAAAAGCATCATCAACTACAAGCCAAAGATCGACCAGCTGGAGGGAGACCACCAACTCATTCAAGAAGCTCTCATCTTTGACAACAAACACACCAACTACACAATGGAGGTAAACATGACAAAGGAGGAGGCACGTACTGCCATTCGGACAGTCCAAATCACATTTTCCTAATGTTCATTTCTGCTGAAATAATGACTATGTGCAAACATTCCTGCTCTACTGTTTGTCACACAGCACAAGGCAGCTAGTTAGTTCGCTTAAACTGCTACGCTGTTTACCAAGCGGTCGAAACCTAATTCCTCTGACCGTTTGATTCACATCCAGCATGCAGGGAACCTGGGACACAAGAGAAAGAGTCCATAAACACTCACACTTTTTAAATACCCAAATTATCACTGACCTATGTAACCCATTTCTTATCCTTTATTTCTTTAATGGAAACAAATTGACTTTAAAACAGAATTTGGCAGACAAAGTCTGCAAAGTCTTTACAAAGGTATTGATGCCCCTTAAAGGTTTTCAGATTTTGTCACATTATAATCCCAAATTGTATTATTCCTAATTAAGATTTTACATGATAGACCAACAGAAAGCAGGGCATAATTGTGAATTACTTGGCAAATTAAGTATGGTTTTCAAATAAACCATCAAATTTATATCCAGCCTATTTTTGCTTGTCTGAAAGAGTGGCAAAAAGAAGGCTGCAAGAAGTCCCATTTGCACTTTGCCACAAAACCACATTCAAGATGCAGCAAACTTGGACAGAGAATGGAGTTAAATACAGGGGCTGAAAACCCTTAAGAGGCTGCAAATCACCTAAAACTGGGGGTGGAGGCTCCATGTCTAGCAGGACGGTGGTAAACAAGCAGTTAGATTGAAGCATTTTCATGCATTAGAATGGTTGAAAGTCTAGGCCTGAATCCAAATGGGAATCTGTGGCAGGAATATTGCCTCTTACGTTTCATCCAATGTCATAGGGCTTGAGCTATTCTGCAAAGAAGAAGGTACAAACGTTTTGGGAAATGGTGGTCCTAAAAAGTATTGATTCAAGGGGAATGGATTAAAATCTAATCCAGACTTTTCTGCTTTTTTTGGTGGGTAAAGAGTGATTATTGCATCATGTACCATCCGCTGCACAATTATAGGCAACTTTCTCTTAGTCAGTCACATAAAATCCCAGTAAATTACCAGGAAGTTATTTACCCAAAATGTGAAAGTCTTTTTTTTTTTTTTACTTTTACTTTTGTTGAACAAAACAAAGGAGAATTTCATGAAAGAGAAAAAGCTGGAGAAGAAAAGGAGCCGTAGTGGTGTAAATGTGGCTGAAAAGCATTCAGAGATTGAAGACAATGGTTAATAGGCTGGTGTCATTCTGCATACAGCAGGACAATAGGAAGCAATAGGAGCAATTACAGGGCCGAAAATATTATGACAAGGATTTTCTCAAAGAAAGAAAATCCTGTCACTGACCCTGTCAGGAATATTTGCCCTGTAATCAGTAGTAAATTTCAGGCCCTGCAATAGATGAAGCGAGCTACAAAAACAAAGACTGAACTGCAAACCCCAGCCTGGCTGTGAAACTCCTTCGTCATCCGTGTCCGCTTCATGCCTTCGTCTGTCTCGCTCTCTCTGCTGTGCAGCACATCCGTGTGGGCTGGGAGCAGCTACTCACCACCATCGCCCGCACCATCAACGAAATCGAGAACCAGATCCTGACACGAGACGCCAAGGGCATCAGCCAGGACCAGCTGAACGAGTTCCGGGCCTCCTTCAACCACTTCGACAGGGTCAGTACTGAGTCACTGTGCAGATTCAGAGCCGCGGTTACAGTGAGCTGGGGGGGGGCTAATTACTTGCAAAACTCAAAAATGTATACTCTCTGAACTTCAATTGTTACGGTTAAGGAACAATCTAAAAAATGTAGAGATTTGGTAAATTTCATCTTAAATATTATGTGAAATGGCCTTTTGTAGTTAAATTCTAATGTGACGGCTATTGTAAGTTACATCCTCGGAAACATTGATGAAAGTCACGTACTTGTTTTCTAGCAATTAGGTGTTTCCTTTTAACAGTATGTTCCTCCACAACCTGATCTCATCCATCCATCCATCTGAGATAAGGTTATAGGGGTAGCAGGCCCAGGATGGAGACCCGAACATTCCTTCCCCCAGCAACACGTCTTTTCATCCTACGGGATCCCAAGATGTTCCCAGGCCAGAAGGATGATAGATTACAACCCCACCCCCACCGTGATCTAGATCCAATGCCCAGTCGTCCTTGAGCAAGTCCTCTTGATGTCTAAGGCCCAACCTCTGGAGGAAACGGCCATGTGCAGAATCAAGGCCGACGATGGGATAGCAAGGGATAAAGTCCCCAAAAAGGGGGGTTAATTTTCCAAAGTTGTTTTTTGAGGCAAAAAGAGACAAATGAGTTGGTCAAGGTGAAAAACTAAACAGAACTGCTGGTCAAAAGAAAATCCCAAATTCAACAAGCATGCCTGACGCAATGAGACAAAGGAGAAACTTAAACGGTGTCTAATAAGACCACTAAACAGAACAAAGGGGTTATATACTAAACACTGTCAACACTATGAAATTAAACACCCTCATGGATTTCAGAGTCCATGGTACATAGCAAGAGCAGGTAAGTCTGCTCCGCCCTCTTTAGGAGCAGGTGTGACGCATCCAGGGTACCTCAGAACACAGAAGTCCTTACATCAGGCTTTTTAAATGACAAAGCAACCCAGCATCCTTCTAAACTGCAACTCACTAAAAACCAGTAACTCAAGATCAAATAGTGAGGGGAAAGTTTATAATGTAAAGCTTAACGGCGTGGAAACTAAGAAGGAAATGTTAAACGTTTCAAGGACCTCGTCGTCGCAGTCGGGATTCATAGGTGAGGGTGGCAACATTGACTGCGCTGGAAATTCAAGGAATGAGGCCCCAGGCCATCCGACGGTCTCCCACTCTAGCCGAGCTCACTCACGAACGAGGCAACAAGATACTTGAACTCTGCTTGAGATGGAGGCTGACCCCCTAACTAGGGGGAATGATCCACCTTTTACCAGTTTAAATCCGTGGCCTCAGACTTAGAGGAGCTGGCACTTCACGCGCGACCATGAACGGATCCAAGGCGTGCTGAAGAGCATAGGTCCATAGACGCCAACGGAGGATCATCTGAAAAAACAAAACAAATATGAAGTTCCCAAATCTGGTTTGTTATTAATTATGATGCGATGAATCTTGTCTAGTAATTTAAAGGAGGGGTTTTGGGCTTTTAATTATTTAAAAATCATTAACTTAATTTTTCTTGTTACATATTCTGCCGACATGCAATGAAATGGATGTTGACTTTTCTTTAAGGCATTTTAATGGAGTCATCTCTATCTGTTTTTGAAAGAAAATCATGTATTTTTGCCTGTTTAGCTCATAGTTTGTGCTGTTACATTTGTGTGCCATTGACGATATGGATAAGCCGTCCTGGAGGCCCTGTAATCCGCCTGCCACACTGCACATTAACGCCTCTGAATGCCCTCACCCAGCATGGCAGCACTGCTGCCACCATGTGTTCACCTGCCCGGTCCTAATCCATATGCACTGTGTTCTCTGTTTTCTGTCTCTTGTGCATGGTCCTCTCCCTTCACCCTCACCTTCTTTTCCTCCTCACCCCCCCCCCCCCGTGCATGGTGCACTTCCTCCACCTACCCTGCCCTACACCTCCCTCACCTCCTCCCACCACCCCCACACCGTCCCCTCGCCATCACTGATTCGGCTGTATGTGTTGCTGCATGGCCTGTGGCCCCCCCCCTGCCCCCCCACGGCGCCTCTCTTCACCCGGCTCTGGCCTGCCCACACGACAGGACCACTCGGGCACTCTAGGCGCGGAAGAGTTCAAGGCCTGCCTGATCAGCCTGGGCTTCGATATCGCCAACGACGCGCAGGTATTTGATCGTAGCCACACTCCTGCAGTGAGAGGATTAACTGATGTTTTTTTTTCTTTTCTTTTCTCTCTCTTGCACTTTCCTCTTTTATTCCTACCTCTGCCTTTTTACGCCCCCTGTCTGACCTTACTTGATAATTTCCCACACCTTGCAACGTCCACAATCTGGACTGTTGTGGATTTCCTGCCTAATTTCTAAATCACTCCACCTTTTCTTCTCCTGATTTCCTGTGCTTTCCTTTCCCTTCCTCTCCTTTATTTCTCCTCTGCTGCTGCTGTTTTTTTTTTTTTTTTCCATCGCTGACCTTGTAGAAGAGAACAGGAATCATGGATGCAGACGACTTCAAAACCTGCCTTATCTCCATGGGTTACAACCTGGTAAAGCAATGAGTACTCTGCAAGTATGAAATTGTGATTGTGTGTGCCCGGACCACTTGGAATTGGTTATGGATATAAATCTAATGCGATTCAAAACTGGAAACAGTGGACAATCTGGATGTCTAATGTTGTATTTAGTTTTTTGAAAAATTCTTCTTTTAAATGCATGGAAATCTGTTTAAGACTACGTGAAATTGAATGTGTACATTTTGCCATCTTGTGGCCTTAATTAGTGGTTGGTGTGCGATATCTGTGACTATAGCAGCTTCATGTGACCTCTCTGCCACCACCAGGGTGAGAACGAGTTCTCCCGCATCATGAGCGTAGTGGATCCCAACAGAATGGGCATCGTCACCTTCCAGGCCTTCATAGACTTCATGTCCCGCGAGACGGCCGACACGGACACAGCCGACCAGGTCATGGCGTCCTTCAAGGTCCTCGCTGGGGACAAGGTACAGTATTGCAGGGCTGTCTGAAAACAACCTGAAGCTACTAAGAAACCCCAACGTACCCCTGCAGCACGAGTTGATTTAGGTAGAGAGAAACGACCTCGGGGAGATGCGGTGCTGTGGAAAATGTTAGTGGGATTTTATGGGACAGAGTGTGAAGTGGAAAGAAAACAAGTGGTTTTCGACTTATTTATTTTTTCGCTAAACTGTCTGAAAAGTATGTCGTATTTATAAATCCATTTTTTTTGCAGAACCGCCTTTTACCTCCATATAAAGCTGTAAATCTTTGGGAACCTTACTTTAATGTCTTTTGCGAAATTGCTCAAACTCACATTAAACGGTAACTGTGAACATCTGTCACAGATTTGGAATTTGAAGAGGCCATAAACATCCTTGGCTCTAAACCCTCCAGTTGTAGCTGTAGTTGCGTGTTTATTGTCGATATCTTGCTGGTGGGTGAAACACTACCCCTCAATGTTTTTGTAGCCTCTAGTCGATTTTCTTCCAGGATTGCCTTGTATTTAGATCCACCCATCAACTCTGAACAGCTTCCCTGTGCCTGCTGATGAAAAGCATCTCTAAAGCATGATGCAGCCCACATCGTGTATCATGGTGGAGATGGGGCGTTCAGGGTAAAATCCAGTGTTGGTTTTGGCAACATGCTGTACTTTTACATGCTGAACTTTTAAGCTTATTTATAAAAACAAAAAACAAACAAAAAAATAATAATAAATACTGTGTATAATTTTCCTTCCACTTCATAACTGTGGACTACCTTGTGTTGGTCAGGCTTTCTAACTGGATTTATTGCGATCCATTCCAAGAGATGAATGTCCCCAAAAATAAAGGGGGGGGAAAAGCTATTTTTTCCAATTTGTATAAATGTTTTTATTTAGTCATAGAAATGACATTGCATAATAATAATAATAATTAATAATAATACATTTAATCATTGTAAATTAGGGTTCCTGGATGTATTTATTGTTTAAATAAACAATGCATGCAGTATATTTAAATGGGTGTTATTATTTCTAAATGGCATAATAATGATAAAGCTGTGTGCTTATTCCTGTATCTCATCTGTTTGTTCACGTGTCCATCAGCTGCGCACACCCTGTGTTGCTGTATCACAGCTGTTGCCCTCGCATAACAAAGCTGAAACACAGTTTTTCTGGCTGTCTGCAGAATTACATCTTAGCTGACGAGCTGCGTCGAGAGCTGCCCCCAGACCAGGCCGAGTACTGCATCGCTCGCATGGCCCCTTACACCGGGCCCGACGGCGTCCCCGGAGCCCTCGACTACATGTCCTTCTCTACGGCTCTATATGGAGAGAGCGACCTCTGAACACTCTTGTCAGTCGTCCTGACCCGGGACCACCCCTCCCAGCTCTGTTCACCGCCACGTGCTCCGACCATCACGATTCTCCTGTCCAGCTGCGCTCATTTTTTTTTGTATGTTTCAGGCCTTATGTTTTTGTCAGTATCCTCTGTGTCATCATGCCTCCCCCCTCCCCCCCCCCCACCTGTCCAGTTTCCTCACCGCTCCCTCACACTTGTCTCTTTTGTGTTTGCTTTTCCATGCAAAGCAGCGACTCTCCAGGTTTACAAAGAGGGAGAGATAAAATGTTCTTCTTTTTTTTTCTTGTCATTTATTTTCTTCAGAAAAATGAATAAAGTTAACATATTTTATTATACTGAACAAAAAAAAGTATTTTTCTTGACGTGGTTGAAAGAGACAAAAAAAATTGTAATAAAGACAAAAAAAGCCTATACTTTGTGAATTTTTGAAAAAGAATCACTGTGTGTGTGTGTGTGTGTGGGGGGGGGGGACCAACCAAAGACTAACTTCATACAGAACTCTGTTTAAGTATTCATACAGTTTATAATTGAGGCCCTCAATGTATGTACTGGTGTTATGTAATAGACCGTCAAATGGTAGCACACAGTTGTAAATGGGAAGAAAAGATGCAAAAGATCCCTTTTCAAATGTTTTAACAAACAAATCTGGAATGGTTTTTGTATTCAGTAGTTTCCCCACAGATCTTTAATTGGATTTGGGTCTGGACTTTGAGCCACTCTAACACATTCAAATGTTTTTATTTAACTTCATATTGTCATCTTGGTGAAGGATGAACATCCACCTTTACTAATTCTGCTTCTAACAGATTTGAATCCAGGATTGATCCTCATTAAGCTTCCTCCAACTTCCTCTATAGTGTAAAAGTATTAAAACTAGTGTTTCGCCGATGCTATTTTTTGGCCCCGATACCTGGCTGTGCAGTATTGGCCGATACCAATACCATCAGTTTGAAATTGGTGTGTGTGTGTGTGTATATGAAAAACTGCATACTACTTAGGGTAGTAGAACTTTTTATTGCCTACCTGTAATGGGTGACATTAGTTGAATAAACTTTTGGCTCTCAAAGGCCAAAATAGTGCAACATTTGTTAAATTATAACACAATAGTGCAACAGTAAGACAGTAAAATGACATTAATAATTGAATAATCTCTTTTAAACCCTGAGTTTTGGCTCTCAAATGCCAAAATAGTACAACTTTCATGAACTTATATAACATGTATAATAATAGGTAGGAGAGAGAAGGCTGCATTTAAGTGACATACAAACATCAAAATGGTATCGGTGCCTATTTGTTGGTACTCGCCGATACCGATACCATCATTTTAGTGCTGGATCGGGGCCCCGTCCGATACTGGTATCTGTATCGGTGCAACACTAATTCAAAGTCCGTGATGCTGCCACTACCAAGTTTCATGGTGGGAATGGTGTGTTCATGATAAAATGCAGTGTTGGTTGGAAAGCTTTTGGTGTCATCTGAGCAGAGCAGCTTTCCTTCTCATGTTTGTCTCCCCTACATGGCTTGTGGTGAACTGTCAATAATACATGTTACAGCCCCTTTTTTTTTTTTAAAAAAAAACAATTTCTATCTTTTCACACTTCCATGAAGAGCATCAGGTAATGGAGACTGCATACAAGTGCACAGGGGACTTGATATAAAAGAAAAAAGTAAACATTGCATTTTCCTATCACTTTATACATTGCAGAACTTTTTTTTGTCTCAAACAAAATTCCAATAAAATACATTGAAGTTTATAGTACAATTTTACAATATGAAGAACTGGAAGTGGGCTGAAACATTTTGCAATGTCCAGTATCAAATCTTCTCTAAAACCCACTGAGGTTTTTTTTATATATATATACGTACATATATAATTGAAAGGTGCTTAATTTTACATCAGAGCCAGTTAGAAAGTAATGCTGAACAGCCTAGACAACTAAAGTTTATATATATATATATTTTTTGCTACAATATTTTTTCTCTCTCCAGAATTTACAGTAAACACAAACAACCATCAATTTCTACCCGAGTGTGGCATTTCTGACATTCTTTGGCAAATGCAAAACCGTTGAAAAGTATTCATAACCCTTGAACTATTTTAGATTTCATCACATTACAATCATACGTGCCATAATAGTTTGTAATACTCCAGCATAAATTGCATGGGATTGAGGAATGGAAGATGCATAATACAAAGCTGTGGCCTGCATCTGTATTTAGCCCCCTTTTACACATCACCTTGAACATTTTCTCCAGGGAGAAACATGGTGGCAGCAACATTTTTGCCGTAGGGATTCTTTCTTCAGCAGAGACCTTAGCTGCTCAGAGTTGATGGGAGGATGGATGGAGGCTGGGGAACATCTTTTAACAAAGGGGTCATTTTTCCTCTTCCAGAGGTACAGGTCAGTTTAGCTTCTTTTCCTTAAATGAAATCATTTGAAAACTACATTTTCTATTTCCTCTGGTTATTTGTCTGAGATTCAAATTTGATTATCTGAAACAATATGTTACAAAATAGCAAAAATAAGAAATGTGTATGGAGGTAAATACTTTTTCACAGCTCTCAGGTAAACCTTTTAGAGGCTTCCAAAAAGATAGCAATCCATTTATAGTACAATGCAACAACAGTCCGCTCCTCAGACACAAGTTCAATTGAGACTCTGGCTATTTGAAAAGTGATGCTCATAGACACATTCCATCCCATAGGAATGAGCTTGAGCTATTTTCCAAAGAAGGGGCATAAATATCAGTCTGTAGATTTGCAAGGCTAATGGAGACATGTCCAAAAACACCTGGACTTGTTTGCAGTAATAATAATAATAATAATAAAAAACATTTTTGAAATGCCATCATTTGCTTCTCTTCCACTACACGATTTGGCACTACTCTCCGTTGGTATCAGACGATAGCCTTAAAAACATTGAAGTTTGTATTTATAACGGGGATAAATGTGAAAACGTTTAAGGGGAATGAATACTTTTACAAGTATCTTTACTTGCACATTGTTAGAATAAAACGTGTTACTTTGTATTATAAGAAATCGCATGAAGAATTGAAAGAGAGCTTTTTTGTGTGTGAAGCTTGCTTATGTGTGACTCCAGCCACAGCCTCTGCCCGGCTGACTTACCCAAAATAGACGAGAAGACCATAGACATCATATACGTAGACGCCCCATTGTATGCTGCGGGCTGCTGGGCTGACGTGCCTACAGGGCGGCCATCTTGGGTCAGACCACAGATCAGACAGCTGCTGTCAAAATGACTAGGAGGCAGCTCAGATTTAATTTAAATCATATGTTCACAATGCTGGTGACCTTTCAGACAGATTACACATATTTATTCAGAACAAAAACAACTTAAACTGAAGTCTAACGGGATGATATATATACTCACAGTTATATATTTTCAGTTACATATCAATATAATAAACACAAATTATACACACATCTCTCTCTCTCTATCGATACATATATATATATTATATATATATCTATATCTATCTATCTATCTATCTATCTATCTATCTATCTATTATCTATACATACACACATATATATATATATATATATATATATATATATATATATATATATATATATATATATATATATATATATCCTCAGTCAGATCTTTTAGAAATCAGGGTGTTTAATGTACTTTTCTCCGATTCCATCGGTATGAGGATGATCTATCATAAAATCTTACTTATGGAAGGTAATTCCCCGGGATCTGGTTTGTAATGCCCTTTTATTTCCGCACCCATAAGCCGAGCAAAAGTCGGGCATCCTGGGACGGAGCTCTGGAAGTTTGCTGACTGTCAATATAAGATCGAAATTATTTATTAAGTTAGACAATCAATCTTTTAATTCAATCAATTGGTCCCATGTAGCCCCTAAAGGGGTGACGTCTTCAGTCAGCTAATTTATCTGGAAATCGGGTGAGAATTCACCGGATTCAGAGTGTCTGAAAACACAAAGCACCACTTACCTGAACTGATTTGTATTCTGTCTGACTGCCGCTTGGTCTGACCTAAGATGGCCGCTCTGTCGGCACGCCTCTCAACCGAGAACGCGGCGTCTACGTATTCATGTCTGTGGAGAAGACAACCACCGGAACTATTTACCACGACATCGTCGCTGCCCGGAAGGTTTTTCACGTCGGACACAAGAAGGAAACGCAAGCTGTGACCTGCCTTCTCAACATTTGACAACAGAGGGACATGTAGCTGAAGAAAGAAGTCATGTTTAACTTGAAGACGCTGCACAGAAACAAAACGGTCAAATATGGAGTCCCCATGCTGGTAAGGAAGGTCTCGGTCTTACGTCACAGGTGTTTACGCACGCGACCTGACTTTAGGTGAGCTAGCTAGTTAGAATAAAGTACCTCAGTTTACTCGTCATATAACTCTGTCATTTATACACTAGACGTCGTAACTATGCTATTATTTCCCGCTTTGACATATCTGAAAGCGTGCTACGTTTGATCCTTTAGGTGTAAAAAACAAAACGAAACGAAAACATGTAAATCTGGTGTCATTTTGCATCTTTACGTCTTTGTTGTGTTGCAAGCTGTAAGCTACTAATGCCTTAAAAAGAGACATATGTGACATAAGCACTAGTATTAACTAATCAACGTAAACGACATCAAAATGACACTTTCTAGATTTGTGTGAACTGGTGATTTTCTTTGTGCAGTGCGTAAGTATTACTTGTGAAAAACAAAACGAATGGCTTCCTCTAACATTTGTGATTTTTTTGTGTTTTGTTTTTAGTTGCTGGTCGTTGGCGGTTCCTTTGGCCTGCGGGAGTTTGCCCAGATCCGTTATGATGCTCAGAAGATCAGAAAACGGGTTTGTACCGAGTGATTTCATTTCCTATAGCGATAAACTGAACACGTTTCATAACAAACGCCGTGTAGCCCCGTTACCAGCGTGAATGCTCCTCCTGGTGGCTGGAAGTGTAACTGCAGCCCTTAACTATGCAGGGATGATTCGTGTTGAGCCGATCTCGAGTTCATTTTCAACGCAGTAACAACAAAATAAAATGAATTTGCTTTGTCATCCTTGATTAAAACTGTTAGCATTAGAAATAGAAGAAACTTTTAAAGTAGGCATTTTTAAAAGGGGTCTGCGTTTAGAGAAGAACTAACTAAATGTGCTGTTTGGCCTGTTTTTCTTTGCAGCGATGCACTGTTTAACGCCTGCTCACACTTGGCTTACTGTTATAATCCAAGCTTACTGATGACTGCCACTTTTCTGGTTTCACAAAAGTTCACATTTATCAAGAACTAGTTAGGACTTCTGCTCTCACCATTAAAACGGAATTAATTCCGTTTTTAAGGGCTAGTTTGTGTTCATTTATCATAATTTTTGTGAAATAACTCTTTAGTACTGTATGATGTCACGCATCACTTTGCCCAGTGGTCTAAAATCTCAAATCCTTGAGGGCTGGTGTTCTGCAACTTTTAGATTTGTTCCTTGCCTTACACAGCTGAATCAAATGGCTAAACTGCCTCATTAGCAGGTAGTCAAAGGCTGCTTCTGAAATTTTCTAATTATACCTCCTAGCCACTGTTCCTTACCCTTTCATGAGGTCAACATTAAGAACACTATCGTGGTGAGGAAAAGAGCTTTGGACTGCTATGCCGATTTCAGAAATCCAGGCCTACAGCCTTCTGAAAAAGAACTGCAAAAGAACGCAAGTTAGACAAATGTATATGCAAAATAAAGGTTTATAACATGAATAATCTGTGTTTAATTTTCAAGGCTAAAAAAAAAAAAATATATATATATATATATATATATATATATATATATATATATATATATATATATATATATATATATATATATATATATATATATATATATATATATTTCGTCACATCACAGCTGCTGATTTCATTTCTTCCTTTGATTTAAAACGTTGCTGTTACACCATTGGATCTCTTCTTTCCGGACATTATTGTTAATATACGTGAGGTTGGCTGTGCTTATCCATCATGTAACGCAAGGGATTGTGGGATTCCTTACAGCTCCTTAGCCCGGGTAAGGGACATCGCAAGCTTCCTATCCTAAAGGAACCATGATAGGGAGCATTCAGGCTACTTTTCCTACCTCCTTCCTTACTGTCTGCACTATTCGGACAGCACTTATCATGGTGACCGCTGATGCACTTCTGCTTTGGCTAAAAAGTCCTCGCTTTATAAGTGTATTCGGATGGATCCCAGCTGTGCACAGTTCTGCTAATGAGGTGTGTTGAAGCAGAGACACAGCTTAACGTTGCAGGACACCAGCCCTCGAGGACTGGAATTTGAGCCCACTTATTAGCCTGTTGATTATGTCTTCATGTAGGATATGCATTTGTTTAATTCTGTCATGTTTTTTGTCCAATTAAACTTTATTTCAGTATGGCTGAACATTTGTTAAAGCTGCTCTCAATTTAATATTTTTACTTTTTTATTTTAGGAAATCAAAACGAGCGTGAAACCTGGACAGAAAATGTACCTGTTAAGATTAAGATTATGATCGCAACCACTCATAGAACACTTTAAAGGCATACTATGCAACATTTTTCAGTTAATTAATGTGTTCCATACCGTTTTGGATGATTAAATGAGTCATTTCAGGTTGAACTAAGGTTTTCTCGGCCGCCCTGGGGGTCTGTGGGGGAAATACCGCACTTGCAATTGCAAGAGCTCTCGGCCTGCACACACAGAAGTCTCGCTTTACGGCGAGAACTCCATGTGTTTTTGCCCTGCCATTCACTATATGCACGCGCGAAAGCAACAACAAAGAACCGCGTGTTAACGTCAAATAAACATGCAAGCATATCGAGTTTTATTATTATTATTATTATTATTTTATTTTTTTTATGTTGGCGAGACGCTACCGCGGCGAGGCGGCTGCGGCTTGGCGAGGCAGTGGCGGTAGCGTCTCGCCAACATAAAAAAATAAATAAATAAATAATAATAATAATAATAAAACTGGCGAGGCGGCGGCGGTGGCAGCCGCGGCTTGGCGAGGCGGCGCCAAGCCGCGGCTGCCGCCGCCTCGGCAAGATAGCGCTGCGGGAAACCCTGATGTTCATACCTTCACTGTGTTAGTCATTGTTTGTACTGCCGTTTTTTCCACTTTTCGTTGTGTTCGCCTGTCTGCTAAGCTCAAAACAACCGCGCCTGACTTGACGGGGAAACCAGAACAGCTGAGCATCTTTATGACAGTGCACTTTTACTTTCACCCTCTGGGGGGAGCCTCGCTGGAAAATCAACCCCGGTTGCATAGTATACCTTTAAAACTTTGTTCCTGTTAAAAAAAATAACTTATTTCTGCAGATGTGACATCTGCTGTCACATCTGTTGTGCGGAGCTATTATCCTCCGCACAGAACAAAGTTCAAAATGACTGAATCTGTGCCTGCTGGCGGTTTGATCACGTTAAAGGGGAGTTTTCCTCTCCACTGTCGCCATATGCATGCTCGGTATGAGGGATTGCTGCAAGGTCAGTGACACTGTCCACTGTAGCTACGCGCTCATCCAGATGTGTGCATATTCAGTTTAAAGTAAAAAGAAAAAAAGGCATAAGTCAGAGTTGAAGCAATAGAAAAAGGAAACACATCCATGTTCCAATGCCACATATGTATAAGTGTTTAGGTCCTTCAACTAGCACTTTATTAAAGCACATTTAGATTCTGTCTCAACATTCAGTCTTCTTTGCTGAAAGGCTTATCTGCATCTTGACTTGATCATATCTGTCCACTCAACCTTGCAAAGGCTCTCCAAATCGATCAAAACGTGAAGACACTTTTGTCTACAAGGTGACCCCACAGCTTTTCTTTCTGATCTATTTCTGGAATCATACAACCCCTGGCACGAATGATGGAATCACCAGTCTCTGACTGTGTTCATTCAGTTGTTTCATTTTGTCGGGGGGGGATCACAGACATGACACACAAAACTTGTCATTTTTAGTAGCAACTCCCTGGCTTTAAGAAACACTAAAAGAAATCAAGAACTAGCATTGTGGTAGTCGGCAACAGTCTCTTTTTTTAGCTCAAGCAGAGGGGGGGGAAATGAAATCACTCAATTCTGAGGAAAGAATTATGGAGTCATAAAAAAGAAGCGAACAAAATAACACTTCAACATACCACTAGTACTTTGTTGCTTCTCTTATGGCTTTTATAACAGCTTGCCATCTCTGAGGCACGGACGTAATGAACAAACTGTAGTCTTCTTCAATCTGACCCCAACTTTCTCTGATTGCTTTTGCCAGATCAGCTTTGCAGGTTGGAGCCTTATCATGGACCATTTTCATCAACTTCCACCACAGATTTTCAATTGGACTGAGATCCCGACTATTTGCAGGCCACGACATTGACCTTATGTGTCTTTCTTCAAGGAAATGTTTCAGTTTTTCCTTTATGGCAAGATGCATTATCATCTTGAAAACTGATTTCATCATCCCCACACATCCTTTCAATTGATGGGATAAGAAAAGCCAAATAAAAGAGGAACATATTACCTGATGGAATGGTGGTCTTTAGTTTGATTTATCCACAGCACATTCTTTTACAAGGTTTTGGGAGACTTTAGCTAGTTCTTGATGATGATTTTGGGAGACAAAGACATCCACCTTGCAACCTAACTCCTTATTCCACAATTGTGTACGCTCTGCTGTACGTGTGCACACAGCAGCCTAAAGCGTACCCGATGTTGAGACACAGCGGTCACAAAGCCCTCACCATCGAGGGTAAGTGCTGCTGCTGTTTACTACATAAACAAGCTAAAGTCAGTCTCAACATTCTCGGTTTACAGAGCACTCCTAAGTTTTGTGCAAAAAACCCACCAAAAAACGTACAATGTAGTTAGGCTAAAAGCGTTAAAAAAGCTAACTTTTTTTTTAAAAGCACGGGCTCTGTTTAGATTTAAACTGAGTATGATTCCTTTAATGTTTTTTCGGCCTTTCTGCACACAAGAAACCAACAGGTTTTAACTTGCAGTGTCTGTCCAGTCTTTTTCTCCTCTCTTCTTTCTTAGGAGGCTTGCCGCTCTTGTCCTCAAGAGCAAAGCGCTCCACCTTAAAATCTATCAGCGCAAACTGCTAAAAGATGTGCTCAATCATAGTCTGGATGCAGATAAGACTTCCTCTGGATCAGGATTCAGATGGTGGTCTGGTTTTTTGTTTTTTCTTTTGTTTTTTCTTCCTCCCAGATCTGTCAGCGGGATGCGATTTTACTAATATTTAAGAGGGTTCTATCTGTTTCTGGCCAAAGTACACCCTTTGTCACTTCTAAGTTTGTGGGGTACAAAACCACACTCCAAGATGAAGCAAAAGCGGAAAGACTAAATAGACCTGGATAAACCCCAGTATGTAAGAGGTTTTACTTTCTTTTCACAATAGCAAGAATCCAAAGGTACCGGACACGAAAACAAGAGCTGATATTGGAGTAAATGACACCGGATAGGTAAACTGTGGGCTATGTAACTCGGAGCCGCTACCATCTTGGTGCCAGCGCTCTCTTCCGCTGACAGACTGATGCAAATCGTCTGGGTGGGAGCCGCATGGCCGTGGCATCTTTTATTACCGTTCATGTGAGGCGGCCGCTGACGGTGGAGAGTGTCGGTGGATGAACGCTCCGTTTCCCCCCCAGGCCTTGTATCTGTGCACCCCCCCCCCCCCCCCCCCGCCCCTCCACAGACACGCACAGCTCGCTCTCCTCCTGCCAAGGTGTGTGCGGCACACACGGCCTCTCCAACCCCCCCGTGGAGAAGAAATTCGCCTCCGCCTGCCGCATGTGTGGCTGCGCACTTGATTTAATGCACTGAATAATTAAACAGTCGAGACAACGCGCATTATTAAAAGCACTCTTCCAGTTTTTGCTTGGATTGGTATCGGCTGATTACATTAGCCAGCTCTCGCTCTCACTCAGATATCCCATATATGCTGAAACCACTGTCGGAGATTAAGTCCAGTGTGATTAAATTTGCATTTCTCTTCAATGGTTTGATTTGGCCTCCAGGCAGGGATGAACTTCAAGGCTTTTATTCCTCGCCGGACTCCTTTCTGTTATACCTTTTAGTGGCTTCGTGTGGATGTTTTTCTGTGTCAAGTACAGGTGTTGGACAGTTGGTATGATTTTCATTTCTCAACGGTTTGACAGCTGCAAAATATTCTCTAAATAATTTATTAGCCTTGGTAATCTAGCTCTAATTAGTCAGTCATGGAATAGTGAAACTCATCAGTCACACACACACACACACACACACACACACACATAGAATACCCTCAGCATCGTTACAGTGAAATATAATGAACTCATTAAAAGTAATGATCAGAACGTTACGGATCTATTCTTTGGCCAAAATGCGTTTTAATTGCTTTTTAAAACCCCTGATAGCTTTGGACCGGACTCCTGACCACAAAAATAAAGATTTAATGAAGCAGATTATTTTTTATTTTTTTATAGCCTTGTTTAAGTTGAATTAGGCGACTAATTAAACGCTGAATTAGATTCTCCTCAAAATTTTAGGGAGACTTAACTTTCTGTTGATAGAAGGTCCTTAGTTCTCACCCATATTTCCACAACTTGCAAAAATCTGCATTCCTTCTGAATTTGTTTTCATGTTTTGTCACATTTAAACCAAAAACTTCAGTGGGTTGAAGGTGAATTTTGTGTGGCAGGCCCAGACAGGTTAGAGTCTAATTGGGAAGCAGAACAACTCCTTCACAACTGAATGTTTTAGGGGATGTTTCTACCGGCTGGCGGCTGCAAATGAATCCAAACTCAGTCGTGTTCGATGGAGAGCACCTGTGAGCAGCAACGTTCAAGTCTTGCCAGAGATTCTCGTCTGGATTAAGGTCTGGACTCGGGGCCCTGCTGATTTAAAAAGCTTCCCCACACCATTATACTGCCACCACCACGGTTCAGTGTGGAGATGGTGTGTACCGAGTCTTAGTTTTCAACCCTGCATGGTGTTTTGCACGGAGGGGAAATGCTGAGTTTTCATCTCCTCTGACCAGAGTACCATCTTCCACATGTGTACTGGGTTCCAGTTGGTTTATGACAAACGCCTTCCTGCTATTTTTGTTTTAACAGGGACATTCTTCTTGCCACCATTCTACAAAAAAGCCAGAATTGTCTAATAAATCTTCTGTCAAAAGAACTTCCGACCTGAGGTGTGGATCTCTGCAGCTCCTCCAGAGTTGCCATGGCCCTCTTGGCTGCTTCTTTAATTAATCCTCTCCTTGTCCGTGAAAGCGGACGACCTTGTCTCATTAGGTTTTAAGTTGGTCCGTTCTCACTTTTTTCAGATAGAATGAGCAATGATCTATAAAAATATCCAGAGCGTTACTTAAACTCCTCAGTGTTTAAGGCAGGGGTGTCAAACTAATTTTGGTTGAGGGGCCGCGTTCAGCTTAATTTGATCTCAAGAGGGCCACACGAGTAAACTCATTGCAAGATTAAATAGAACTAATAAAAGTGGACTTGTTGTTGATTTTTATATTAAATTAATTTCACTTTTACACATTATGAATAACCTCAGCATTTTTAAGAAAAGTATGTGCAATTTCAACAATACTTTTACTCAGTTAAACATTTACTTGTGCGTTATGCATAAGAACCGATCACAGTGATTGTACAATGCTGAAAAACATTTATTCACATTTTTTGGAACTTAAAAACACTGTCCTACATGACAAAATACATCAAACAGATAAAATTTAAGAAATTATTTAAATTTTGTCACACCTGAAGCTTAATCTGCTTAAAACACAGCGCGTGGACAATATAGGAACTGCATATTTTCAATTAAACGAAGTACATGTTTTTTTCAATAATTGTTTTATCATTCTCTTCCTTTTATCTCCTCTTTCTTTCACCTTTTGTTTTTTTCTTCTTGTTCTTCCCTTCCTCTCCTACATTCCCATTGTAGTGTCCATATCATTTGAGATATTCCCCGGATCCGGCCCGCGGGCCGTATGTTTGACACCCCTGGTTTAAGGAGTTTATTTCAAACATGTAAAGAACTAAAAAAAAAAATAAACAAAATGACTCAAATTTGCTTCCCCAGAGTGTCTAAATCTAAAACAAATTCAGGGGGTGAGAATAGCTCCTCTGTAGCTATGAAATGCTTTTCGTTTGTCAGATGATGTCACTAAAGAGGAATTAATATTTGAAGTTAGGAGACATATGATGTCTTAAGGGAACCTTTTTAAAGCAGAAGTCTTTCGCTGCACCAATAAAAACAGTCAGTTTTTTTTTTCCTCTGTCGTCTTGCAGCTGGATCCTTCACTGGAGGCTCAGGTGAATGCACAGAAGCAGACAGTCATACTGGAGGAGGAGTATGAGGTAAGCAGAGCCAGGCTCAGAGATGCTGGGGACGAGTCGATGAAAGAAAACCTCTCTTGGGTGTCCTTACTTTGTAGCACAATTCATTTGCCTACAACGTTTTGATTGTGGTTCAAAGGTTTTAATCACAGAGGGTGATGGCTTTTAATCATGTAGCCTTTTTCAGTCAGTAGACTTTGCTCAAAGTAGAGCCGCTGCTGCTTCCCATTGCAAAGGGTCGGTTAAGGCGGTTGGGGTATTTGAGCAGGATGGCCCCTGGGTGCTTCCCTTTGGAGGTTGGCAGGGTGCGGAGACCCCGGACGACCCAGAACTCGCCGGGAGGACTTTATGTCCTGTCTGGCCTGGGAACGCCTCCGGATCCCCCAGAATGAGCTGGAGGACGTTGCTGAGGAAAGGGATGTCCCTCCTGGACCTGCTGGCCCCACGGCCCGACAGGGAAGACGGTGGATGGGATAGATGTTCAGATGTAGCTTAAACTGAGCAGAGGAGTTTTGCAGCCTACCGGGAATTTGATGCACAAGTGTAGCTGTAAAACCAACAAATCAAAGACAAACAGCAAAACGCTCAACAGCGATTACTGTTCATTTCCTCAAAACGGTGACACCCATACGTTGTATAGATTGAGTAAACAGTGATTGCGTTTTTATTCCTGTTAATTCTGGCGGTCTTGGCTCGCAGCTAATGAAAACCAGGTCTCTGAAGGTGAGACTAGACCAATTAAGAAATATTTTTTCAAACAGAAATGTTGGCTCACTGCAAAGTTATGGTCAGACTGTTGACAGCAGTCCGTCATACACCCATTGATACACACTAAAAGAAGGATAAGCTGCTAAAGATCACCGCTGAAGAAGACGGCTGTACGTACACAGCGCACATTTAAATGTTATATCTGAATTCTGGAGTCATAATTAGCCATAATCATCAAAAAGAATGGATGTAAAGGCCTGAAATACATCACTCGGTGTGTAATCAATATATATAACATGAGATTCACTTTCTGAATAGAATTACAGGAATAAATACATTTTGATGTTAGTTATTGAGATGAGCCCCAGCAACCTGCAGTCATCTATAGATGGCCTATTCTATGGTTATTTTGACATGCTTTTGCTGAATAGTAGCAGCTTAATCTTTTTTTTTTTTTTTTGTGTGTATGTGTTGGGGAAAACTTGCATCTAGAAGTGAAAAAGAAGTTCATCCCTTTTTTTTTTTTTTTTTGCCCTGTTGTTGTTCTTTGCAGAAGTTGAAGGAAATTCATTTGGACGAGTGGAAAAACATCCGTGGTCCTCGTCCCTGGGAGGACTCCAGGGAGTACCAGGAGCAGCAGCGCAGAAATCTGAGCAAAACAGACTGAGGCTCCGGACGGAGCTCACTGCACACGCACCGCAGAAAACACAAGATCACACAAGACAGTGCAGGGGCCCGCGGAGACAACGGCACGGATGTCTGGTTATCCCCGCTGCTGCGGCTCCGGGCTCTGAGACCAGCATGTCAGCCCTTGGCTGGTGTTGGGTCTGGATGTTTGGAAAAGTTTGTTTGGACTAAATAGCGTTGTTTTTTTGTGTTTTTTTTTTTGTCTGGCTGTAACACATTCAGAACTATTGTTGAAAAGTTTCTACTGTTAAAATGTGTTGATTCTCTAAAATCTGTTCCTGGGTCTACAGAGCAGGTTGATCAGGAGTTTTAACAAACGGCCAACAGGTGGCATTTCACCTCCAGCTGAAATGAGATAGAAATGTGATTATTATTTTTTTTTTTCTGTTTCAATAAATTCTTGCTGCTCTTCCTAAAAGCTGAACTTTCTCCCTTTTCTCTTTTTGGCACAAAAAAAAAAAAAAAACGGGGGGAAAAAACACAAATAAGGTCTGTTTACAAGGATATTGCATTGATTCACCTGCTAAAAAATAGAAAGGAATAAATAACACAAGAGCTCAGCGTTTCCTCAGGCTTTCCGTGTCTCAGGAGTAATCTGTTTCTCTGACAGTTATTACTTCTCACTGCAGTGGATTGATTGTGTTTGTTAGGAAAATAGTATTACTTATGCATTTTTCCCCCCCATCAAACAAAACAAAATAACAGCATTTTTTTTTTTTTTTTTTTATGACTTGGATCGGTACGTATATGGGACCCGCGGCTGATCGACGACCGGCGCTGAAATGAGCCGCGGCGAGCGCTCTCTCCAGGTGCATAACGTCTGAAGCGTCGTCACGCCAGAACATTTCCTGGGATTACCTTTTTTTTTTGAGGTTGATGTCTCTGAGTCGCTCTGATGTACGTCTGGGGAAAAAACGATCGGCAGCTTAGGTGTGCGGGGATTATTCCTTCAGGTCGCTCAGAAGTGCACCTCGTTCACTTTGTCGTTTTGTCGCTGCCGGTTCGTCAGGCTGAGCGGCCTCTGTGTCTTTATTCTGACACATCCATTTGACAGACCCGCTTATTTAGGTACTTATTAAAGGTGCTTGGCTGTCAGGCTGGGTGTTTTTTTTTTTGTATGTCTTCTATATTCTCATAGTAATGTGTTTAATGTTACTCTTTACCAGCAGAAAGCCTTCTTCTGCAGTCTGCAAAAGTGTGGAAATTGATTTCAGCGTCTTTCAGGTCTGGAGAAGTATAAAAAAAAAAGACTTTATTCACAGACCTCCATCCTTATCCTGTTGTCTAAATATGTCTTTCCTTTCTATTCTTCCCTCTGTCTGCATCTCCCCTTCCCTTTTAACTTCTCATGTCCCCCCACTGGGTGCGTGGGAATGTTTATAAATGGACGAAGAGCATCAGGAATTTAGCATTTGGGAAAAGGGTCATTTCTATGTGCAACATGAGTAGGAGGGAGCCCTGACCAGATCACGCAGTCTAAACGCAGGCCTGCAGGGAGAATGTGGAACAGTGGAAACGCTGGGTTTAATGGATGATCCTGAGCTGGTCCTGAGTTTTCCAGGGACGCAGATTACACTAAGCTTAACTGCAGGGGTGCAGGATATCTGAAGTTCAGTCAAATGGAATAAAGAGCATCCATGAATCTAGATTTTTAAATCCTCTCCGCACATTCCTGGTGCTCTGGACTCTGGTTTGGGCCGTTCTAACACAGGATCAGGACCTTTCCGTTGTAGCTCTGGCTGTTTGTTCAGCCTGGTTGTCCTGCTGGAGGGTGAACCTCCGTCCCAGCCTTAAATATTTTTGCATCCTCCAACATGCTTTCTTCCATGAGATCCATGAGTCTTCTCATCAGTTCGGGCCAACTTTGCCCGAAGCATAACGCCACCAACACCATGTTTCATGGTGTGCTGTGGATCTCTACAACTCTACCAGTTTAACCGTGGCTCAGGAGGGTTGAAATCTTTAATTAAAGCTTTAATTAAACTTTTAAATTCAACACGGGACATGTATTTTTATTTGTCGGCAGTCTTAGTGTGTGACGTGACGGCTATTCAAAGCCGCTAACTTGTCTGGTGCCCCACAGTGCAAAGTGGCAACAAATGTTTCAGCGGCGATAAATGAGGATCGTGTGTTTAGGCGACGCTGAGAAGCAGGTTGTAACATCCGACCCGGTGTTAGGGCGTCGTCTGGAGAGCTGTTGAAATCCCCAGAGACTGACACGGATGCGTGGAGGTGTTGGGTTTGTAGCATGGCAACAAGTGAGCTGATGTCACGGCACACAGTCTGTCCTTATCGAACCAACACGGGTAATCGCTCCTTCGTCATTGATGAAGATAAATAACTCACCGTTTAACGTCCAGAGTCCACAGAAATCCACTACAGACACATGCCATAACTCCCACCATCTGCTCTGATCCAGTTGCTTTCACTCTGGTTGCCGTCTCTCTCCGGCCCGATCATCTTAAAGCTGATGTGCTGTGGAGTTCCTGAAGTTTCTCTGCAACCACGTCTCAGTGGGAAATAAAGTTTTTCCTCCAAAACTTAGTTTTCCTTTTCAGAACCACTGTTTAATTTCACCAAATATAGCCCCACCTTTATTCTCCACATCCATTCATTCTCCACAGGAAGGACACTTGTGGGCAATGCAGTGAAATAAATGATGCATCCCATTGGGGGCCTGTTTGACACAAAAAGCTTGCGTGTAGTCATCAGAGGTCAAAGTGGGTGAGCCTACAAGGCCTGTCTACCCTCAGCGCGCTCTTAGGATGTTGGACTGAAGTCCTAATTAACCATCCCCCTTGCTGTTCTATTATTTATTTGAGAATACAACTAAAATAGGATGAATTATTTACTGTAAATGGCTGAAAATGGGTAGGAGTCAATCCAGTGCAGGGCGTTGCAGATGTTTTCATACTCCAGCTGTGGCTGTCGCTTCATTTACTTGTGACGCGTTGTCCTCTCCAGTAAATGTGAGGCAAAATCTGTTAATGAGGTCATGAATAAACATGTTTCATGAAAAAAATGCTTTTCTTGCCAGTACGGGACCTAATTACTCCTTAATGTGATACAATGTTACTCAAAGTTAATGTTTTATCATAAGTGAATGCGTTTAAACCCTTTTTCTTCCTTTTCACCAGCAGTCACAAATTTCAATGTATGTGGCAGACTTTCATGCGATTAGAGCCGCACAGAGAAACCTTACTGTGAAGTGGAAAGAAGATGATTCTGAAACGTTTTGCTAATCAAAATGTGGAAGGTAAACTTGAAAACTGAAACTTTCAAATTCTAAGCAACCTGTGTCATCTTCCTGGAAACCTAACCAGCTCAACGAATGCAACGGTTTATCCATCTTCCTCTTCTTCTCTCCAGCCCGGTGAGTTTGAATTCATCAACTAAAACCAGATTCTTCATGATCATGACATCACTGCTGAGATGTCGGCAGTCTTAGTGTGAGGAAAACAAAAAAAAGCTGTCGGCTTTTATTCCTTCTGGCTTTTGATGAATGAAAAATCCCCAAACTGGCTCCCAAACACTCCAGAAGAGGATTCATTTCCAATGCCGTTACCTCCCACCATGATGTTTTCCTCATCAATCAGAATCACGATCGTTCAGTTTCGTGACAGAAAGATGAAGTTATTTTGGGTCGCTCATGTATCTCAGGGTTGCTCAGTTCCTTTTCAAACTAGGCTGGAATTAAGTTTGGGGCTTATTTTTTTCTTTTTAAGACTTCCTGACAAAGCTTAATGAACAATAGCCCAAAACAACGGAATAAAACTTTTTAGCTTAAAGGGGACATGTCATGCTTTTCATTTCTTCCTTTTCACATTAAAATTATTCAGTTGTGGTTTATATAAAATGGAACTGCAATGCTTTGATCTGAATTACTTGCTAATTTACTCCCACATTCCCATTTTTTACTCCTGTTCTCAGGCGCATCCGAGAGCAACTCGTTTTGGTGCTGTCTCTTTAAATCTAAAGGAGACATTTCACACCCCTCCCCCTTCACTCCGAGAAATAAAAATGGCGAATTTGTGAAATTGGTTAGCTGGAAGACCATGGCCTTGTTTAACAGTTACACAGCAAACACTTTTGATTGAAAACCGAGAAAACTGAAAGGCTTGAAAAATGTGACCCAAAAACAAAATAAAGATGTCTATGTGGCACCTGGACAGACTACATACACATTTTCTGTACTCCTAGACTCCAGGTGCACAACAAAATGTATTTAGGGGCGAAAAAGAGGGATGCTGCAAATGTCCCCCTTGGGACAGTTTTAGGTTCATAACTTTGTAGAAAAAAATTAAATCACAAATTGTGGTCACTGTTAAAAAATTCAAAGTCATTTAAAACTATAACTGGGCAAGAATCTTGACAGTGTAATGAAGTAACCGGGGTTCATGCTGAAAAACAATTACCTACATGCCATACTTTTCTTAGGCTTTTATTAGGAAACAAGTGTAATTTAAGAATCGAATATTATGTAACCATTATGAAATTTATGGTGAGACATCGGCTCAGGTTTCACGCTAGTTAAAGACACAAATTTTCCAGTTGAGTGTACCAAACAACACTTCCTCAGAAGCTAAAGTGTGCAAATAGTCCTTAGCATCTGGTAAAATTTGAATGTTCAAGTCAAAAAACGACAGGTAGCATTCAGTCAGTCAGAACGATGTGCAATGACTGTGCAATTGCATGAATCTGCCAGATAAACACTCCATGAGGAGTAGTAAAAATTAAAATGCTGAAGTTAGTTTAAAAGTTAAAGTAAAAAAAAAAAAAAAAAAAGGTGATTTGCATGCATGTCCAAACAAACAGCTGCTACTAGTTCATTTATGCAGAGCCTATGTTTACAGTGTGGACCCTTCTTCATAACTTCTGCAGATTCTCCTGGTACATGGTGACGTTCAACCTTTTCTCTCCTTACAGATGTTTCAGTCTGAAACATCTGGAAAGGAGGACTCATCAGGCAAAGTGACTGGCCACCAGTGTTCTGCTCTTCAGACTTTAACACAGGAATTCACCACGCCCGGCGCCATCGTTGAGCAAGCTCTGCACAGGTGGCGACTCGACCATGGACTTCCTTCCTCGATAGGAGATCGTCCTAAAATTTGCGAGATACTCTGACTTGTAGACGTTTCCTTTGCTGGATCTGAAGCTCTCACTGTGATGTTATTGATGGTGGGATAATCAATTCCTTCCAGAGTCATTTTCTCGCACTGGTTTCCTTGCATGTGAGGTTTTGAAGCAATTAGATGGTGGCTGCATAGTGCTTGAAGGATTGGTGGAATACATTCCTCTTTCTTTGCGGTGTGACTGTACTAAAATAAAGTAGCAGTTTTTATTTCTGCCTGCAACATAAATGGGCTTTTGACGGGAATTAACTTTTTAAGCATTGCTAAGATCATTGCATCAAAATACAGAACATCCGACCACTGTGTGTACTAAAAAAGTTCATGCTGAAGGGCCAATATTTAAAAATAACGTGGTTTTTGCCATTGCCAAAACAGCGGGACATGACATTTCAGATTATAAACAAATGTTAAAATCTGGAAAAACATCTGACTATGTAAATAAAAAAAGAAAAATTCATTGCCACCTTGTTAAATTATGATAAACTGTGATTAATCACATTTTGGGTTCATTTTGACTTGCCCTGTCTAAGCCTCAATACTGACAGACCTTAAGAATAAGGAAATTATTTAATTAGAATCTCTGATAACATCAAGCAAGTCGAAAGATCTCACATAGCATCTCTTCTAGACCCGTTCAAAAGAAATTTAGGAACAGATGAAAAACAAAGTCCATGACATTTGTCAGACAGAACAAGGTTACAGAGCTATTTCTAAGGCGTCCAGTGAACCAGAGTGAGAACCATTAATTATTCTTTCGTTGCAACAGGGGTTAACCTTGCCAGAAGTGGCCATCTTACCAAAATTACTCTGAAAGCGTACCAAGGAGTCATACAGGAGGCCAGAGAAGAACCAAGAACAACATCTGATGCGCTGCAGGGCCCCACATGGCTCAGGTGTACAGTCTGTTTTCAAGATTCAACAATAAGACAGAAACTGGGCAAATTCTGAGATACATGGCATCATAAAAAAGGCAGAAATCACAACTCACCCAAAAGAACTCCAAGTTTTTGTTTCTTTTGGAGACCATAGGAATATGTTGCTTACGTGTCTCTGTGTGTGTGTGTTTTCCCCCCCAAGCAATGCAATCTTATCTGTTATGCAAAAGTGGAGGGTTTAAATGAATCATACCTAAGATAAAGCGAGCAGGACCGCAGCAGCAGGACAGCCCTATAACCAGCCAGGACAGAACAGAACCTGTAAATAACACATCCCTGTCATTTCTGTAGAGCAGGTTCCTGTTAGCGTTGCTGCTGGGGTAAATGCCACAAATGACAATTAAATCCACAGGAAATACATCTCTGCTGGTTTGCAAAGAGAGTTGGTGTATTGCATATTACAGTGTGACATTTGTAACAACTTCACAGTCTTACCTTTTATTCCCACCATAACACAGTGCAGCTCACAATATTTTTACTCGTATCAACTCTCAGACATTATTGGGATGGGGGGAATTAAAGCTTTTCACCATTGTTTTAGAAAGTACCATTGACAAAACTTTAAAAAAAATAACTAAAGACATAACATGTACCTTAAAGCTGGGCACCAAACCTTGGTGCAGGACACTTTAGGAAATAAATCAAAACAAATCAGTAGTCGGGCTTCAGAGAAAAGGGGGCATTTAAAGCATTGCGTAAAGGGGCGATGCTCGTTTAATATTAAACATTGAAACGATCAGTTGAAAGGTAAACTTATTCATAGCAAACAGCAAAGTCTCTAACTTGGAAATGCGCATTCAAAAATAGACCTTTGTAAATGATTCATGCTATCTTTGTGGATTTGAGACTGTGGCTTCAGGATTCCTTCAATAATTTAAAACTAACTGAGCTACAAAATATTTATGATGAATGAATGAAAATGGAAAATCCACACTGCATTTTATTCACAGATAGTAAAATCCACACGCTCACAAAAAAACAACAAAACAAAAAACTCCCGAGTCACTGAAATGTCCTGAAGAGCTACAGAGCTAAACAACCTAAATCAGGCTGATTCCACATGAAGGAGGGGCAAGAAGACGGGGATAGTGAGTCAAGAAATGGTTCCTGCGCTTATTGGATTTAGACTCTATCTCTCTCGCCCTCTCTCTCTCTCTCTCTCTCTCTCTCTCTCTCTCTCACTCTCTCTCTTTTTCATTTCATATCTATAAATAGACAGACGCTTGGCAGCTGAGGGGTAGTCCGCGCAGAACAAATGCAGCCCCTGGCTGTTTCACTTCATTCCCCACATAATGAGCCAGACGGAACACGCGCAGATCGCCGCCGTCACTTCCACTCTGCCCGCCGCCGCCGCCGAGCCAGGGAGGCAGGGGCCACACGTTGCCATGGAAACCTGGCTGCTGGGCAGAAGGGGTCCCGTTGAGGGGCTGCTCTGCACACAAGCCGAGACCCCCTACAGACAGGCCTTTCTGTCTCTCTCTCTCCATCCCATGCTGCCGATTTTCTCCTCCGTGGTTCCCTCTCCCAGCGAGCACCATGAGGGAGATGAGTAGAAAGAGCAGAAACTCCAGAGTCCTAAACTGCCTCTCAGATGTAATGGAGTCGGCATGGGTGTACGTCTCCAACCCATCCCTCCCCTGCAAATGTATTCCAGCCCAGTGAACCTCCGAATGCTCAGATCCAATATCTGCAGCTGCAGAACTCTCTACGAGGGCAAATATTAGTCTCTGTGGGTTTTATGAGCTGAGAGTACATACATTATGAACACTTAGGGCTGGGCTTTTCCCCTTTTCGTTCTGCCCTCTGCGTTTACAGATTCTCCCGGAGGCAGTCGAAGTGTGGCAACGTTGCATAACAAGACCGAGTTCTTCTTCAGCGTGATCACACACATCGGAGGCATGTCCGGTGTCAAGAGTTTGCCGGCACATCATGGCACAATGCAAAGCAGAAGTATTCACAGCCCCGTGACCTTTTCCAGATTTTTATCAAGTAACAAACCCAAACGATGCTGTGAATAATGAGACTGACCAACACAAAGCTGCAAATAACTGGGAAGTGCACGGAAAAAAAAACATTTAGGATTATTTGCATTTAAAAAAAAAACTAAAGTAGGAAAAGTATATAATTTTTTTGTGTTCAGATCCTTATTACCCTGACCCACCCCTAAATATAAATCCGTGGACCTGGTTGCCTTCAGGAGTCATCTTGTTTGTGTATGAAGACCATCTACATGCTCATCAGTCTGTGTAAATCCAGTTGTTCTGTGAAGGCCTCAGACTGAGGCAGCATCCTGAAAACCGCCCATTCTCTTTCCCTCTCTGTTCATGCTTGCTCTGTATGAGAGACTGCTGCAAAGCCATGGACAATGCAGACGACTGTCCACTGTGTCTCTACGCTCTTTCTGGAATGGAGTGAATGCTGCTTGTCAAGACTTGATGGGATCTGCTGGGTTTCCTTAGATAGGAAACTTTTTGACCAGTCTGTCTGGATGATATGATTTGTGAAATAAACAAACAAATATTTGTTCAGTCCATCGTGGGAAAATGGGACGAATAAGGCACAGCTGCCAACTTACCAAAGCGCGGTTGGAAACAGAGCTTTGATTGGAGAAACTGCCAGGAGGCCCGCTCTGGATGAGCTGTAAGGATTCTCAGCTCAAGGGGAGGAGAGACCTTTGATGGGATAACTACAATTGCTGTGTGCCACAAATTGGCCCTTTGTGAAGGAGTCGCAAGAAGAAAGCCATTGTCGACGGACCGAAAGAGGTTCCATCTGCATGTCACTCTGAACTCCACCCTGTGGGGGCGGCATGACGCCGTGGGGATGCTCGTTCAGAGTTAACGGGAAGATGGTGGGAGCTAAACAAAAGGCAAGCCAAGAAGAAAACCTGTTGGAGGGCGCTAAGGACTCGGTACAGGGAGCTTCAGCTTCCAGCAGAACAACGGCCTTAAAGACACGACCAGAAGCTACAATGGATCTGTTCAGATCAAAGCACAAAGCAGGAAATAAAACACACTGAAGTGGCTGTGGCCGTAGGATGAATACCTACATAAGGGGCCATGCAGCGACATGGGATCTACACACACTGCCTGGTATTGATATTGCTTTAACTCCTAATATGATGGCCCAGAGTTATAACCTGACTCTCGCTTAATAGGTGTGGCTCCACACGGCTCCACATGTCTATCACATGCGCGGAGCTCTGAGGAACCAAATCCATCTGGCGAGAGTCAGGTCACCAGAGTTACAGTAATATGCAAAAATGTACATTTCAAACATGTCTTCAGATTTATTTAATTTTTTTTATCTTTTGCAACATGCTGCAGACCACGTCCTACTCAGAAAAGGTTAGACGATTTCTTCTCAGCTCCACTCTTTAAATTAAAGTTCCACTCTTTAATTTGCAAAAACATTGCCTGTTTTGAGGAATTTTATTTCTAATTTTTCATTCTTTTCTCTCTCCAATCCCATTCCAGTCATCAACTATAATGTTGTTGATCTTTAATACATAGCTGTCATATCAAGAAAAAACGTGAAAGTCTGAATGTTACGTGGTAGATAGTGACGCTTTTAGGATAAAAAGAAATATACACATTCATTGGTTTTTAAGTGCAGTGGGATTTTTTTTCTTATTTTTTTTGTCTTTCCTGCAAAAAAACAAACAAAACATACAAAAATTGGAGAAGGAAAAGGTGCAGTTTCAGCTGGTGTTATATAAACATATTTTTGTTGCAGAAGCTGATTTCTCCTGATGTCTTTAGGCGTGGCACGACACAACCTCTTGAAACTCCCCAGTTTGCAAATCTCACGAGAAATGAAGAGTGTGAGATGAGGCGATGAGAAAGTTGTTAAGTGATTCGGCTCCAGCCGGCGTACAAATCTACTACTCTGTAGGAATTATCTGCTTTAAATGTCCGTGATCCAGAATGTTTTTTTTTTACTGCACTAGTTAAGGTTAAACGGCGGACCCTGGCGGACCCTGACTGCTTACATTCTCTTTCTCTCCCTGTTCATGCTGAAAAGCTCTTAGTGAAAACGTTTTAAACGAACAATCTGAAAACGAACTTGAAATACCAATTTCTCCGTAACGGTGGAACAAGCAGGAAAGCTAACTTTGCACCTGGAAAGGACCGGAGGTAACTGAGAAAAAGTGTCTCCTGTAATTTGGATGGAGCGACCCTTCAGCTATGCCATCTTTTCATTTAGGTAAAAGCGTGTGTCTCCACACACACCTTCACACCACGCTTCCAAACACACTGGTGACAGCAAATGGGCCCTGGGGACCTGGGCTCCTTTGATAGTGATGTGAAGTGACTCTGTACCTTTCTTGTTTCTCAGCTTCACTGTTCATTACTGACCGCCGTTAGTGGACATCGCTCAGGGCCGACGCCGGCATTAGCTCTCCCCCTCGCCTCTTCCTCCCACCAGCTGGGCCCTCGGTGCCGCAGACTGTAATATTTCCTGCTAAAATTGTCGCAACTCAAGCCTACAAATTTATCAGCGTGCGTGGCGCACACGCATGCGTTGAGAGAAAAGCACACATTTACAAAATGCACGTGTAGCACTGTGTACTAATGCTTTCACAGTCTCCTACTTCAAATTCTCTACGTGCCCCACATTTGGATGAACTGATTTACGGTGTCTTGAGAAAGTTTAAACATATTTATGCAGCGGAAGGGAGGGAAAAAAACACATGCTTTTTAGCATTTTGTGCAAATAAAAACCTGAGAAGCGTAATGTGAGTTGAGCTTCCCTGAGTCGATACTCTGCAGAGCCACCTTTCACTGCAGTGACAGCCGAGGGTTTGTTAGGGTCTCTTTTGCTCAATCGTCTATGCAAAATAGCTCAAGCTCATTTAGACTAGATGGAGAGTCTCTGTGAACATCATTTGTTGGATTTCTCAATTGGATTTAGCTCTGGGCTTTGACTGGGCCCTTCTAACGTGTGAATATGCTTTAGCCCAAGGTTTAGACTAAGTCTTTCTGCTCTAACTCTACTTGTGCTGTATGTTTTGGGTTGTTGTGGAAAGTAGACCACCTCTGATGTCTCAAGTGCTCTGTAGACTCCAGACAGTTTTCTTCCAGGATTGTCCTGTATTTACTTCTACAATGGCTTTCTTCTTGCTGCTGTTCCATTACGGTAATTTTTGTGTGTGCGGTGCATTACCATTAGATTCTACCATCTGAGCTGATGATCCCAGCAGCTCCTCCAGAGTTTATTGTTTATTGTGGATGCCGGTGCAAAGTCTCAGTTATCCGGGGTCATTGCAACAGCAAACAGGCTTACATCGGAGGCAACCGGCCTTTCGCTCAGTTCTTGCTGAAAACATTTCGACACCTATTCGACACTTTCTGGTGGCTCATACTTCAGCCACCTGTAGTTGGTGCTCTGCTGTTTTTAAGGACATGGAGACCCATCCTCCTAGGCGCACTCTAAGTCAGGTACAAATCAATGACCCACCGTCACTTTAACTACAGCTTAACACTGCTGCTGTTCTTCCAGGGGTCCATTTCAATATTCATACAATAGAACAAAATAAAATTATGACCCATGATGTAAACTTCATTAAAATAAAACAATCAAATGTACACATAAAATAAATATACAGCATGCTTTTCAATCTTGCAATTCAATACTAAACAAATTAGAAATTAATAAAGCTCACCGCATCACTGTATCAATATACAACCTATTTGATTACATATTTACACTTGCATTGCCGCTCATATGTATAATAGTCACTATAGTTGCAAAATTTGAAAGTGTATATATATGTATGTATGTATGTATGTATGTATGTATGTATGTATGTATGTATGTATGTATGTATGTATGTATGTATACATATATACATATACACAGTTGTTTTATTAAGAAAATAATATTTTCTTTAATACTTGATTCAACATATATTGCTTTGATAATACTTTAAATAGAACTTTTAGTTTTTTTTTATTTATCTGTGAAATATATTTGGGTAATAAGTTGCACTGATACATTCCTCTGTATTGAACAGTTTGTTTAATGGCCTTAGTACTGTTCGTAAGGTGAAATTGCCAAGACTAACATGTCTTTTAAGATAAGTGTGATTACTTGCACTAAATTGTAAGTTCCTATTAATGATGACTTTGTTAATATATTTTGGATAAATAAAGGTAATGAATATGTAAGCTTATCTTTAACAGAGTAACCATGACCCTATTGGCTACTTCTCTGATTACTATTTTCCTTCCCCACATGCCGTTTTAGGCATCTTGATGAGTAAAGCTGTGTCTCTAATAATTATGGGATTCTGCTGGCAATCGGTTATTTAGTTTCTGAGTAAAAAGGGGGTTAAAAACAAATGCATGTCAAACTGATTACATTTAGTAATTTACCAATATTTCTAATGCACCTTTTTCAGTCCCCTTTGGAATTATGCACTACTCTGTGTTGTTCAATCAAGCAACATCCCAACTAGAACACAGTGAAGTCTGTGTTTATAATGTGACTATATGTGGAAAGGTCATGGGTATGAATACGTTTGCAATAGATTGTCTGTCAAGCTTCGCAGCAGAAGTAATCATGGGGTAGAAAATGAAGTTGCATTTCTTAGTTATTGCTACCAGTCAGCATTAGGTCACATTAGGAGCACATATTTTGGAGGGAAACGCAGGCTGCCGGGATTTTCTGCTCTTTCAATTTTTTATTTTTTTATTGAAATCCATTAATCATCTCTAGCCTGATGAGAGATGCAAGAATAGGTCCAGAATTTCAATCATATCCAATCATACAATCCATGCTTGGCTCAAGGTTCACTCAACCAGCCTATATACACGCAAATCTGTCCGGAGCAAAAACAACTGCGCCGCTTCTTCATTCAGATAAGACAACTTCATTAAAAACCCAACTGTTTCCATTCTGATTGCGGTTCTACATTAGGAGGAGGAGGAGGAGACACGCTGGTGATGGCTGCCTGACTGGACCGGCTCGTCATAAACGGTCCCCATGCCCCTCTGCCCACTGGGGAAGTGGTTGTTTATGGCTTCCCCATTTACAAGCATGCAGATCTGAACAAGTTATTAGGATTCTGTTATACAGTGCTGGGCTGTGTAATTAAAATCAGATCCGATTGATTTTTCCTGCTTTGCAAACAGGCAGCATTCCAAAGGAAAAGGACTTTACATACTGCAGTGGGATGGGCTGCCCCGAGTCTCTTTGTGTTGTTTCTGGACAAATTAACAAGGATTCATTATTGATCAGGAGCTAATTATTTTTTAAAAGACTCTTAAACATTGGAATTAATTTTACATACAGTTTGGTTTACCCTGGGAACTTTCTCAGCACTTCGGGCCTATGTGACATTGTAATTAGAGGTGGCAGCAGTTTCAACATCCTTTTCTCATCAGCACGGTGACTGGGCTGCTTTAAGAACAGAGCCCTTATGGATGCAAAACTGGAACTAAATGAAAAACAAGAAGGTCATCCTTTGTCGGCAGATTCAACATAGGATGTGCTGAAGGTCTTATTGAACCTGCCTAGGGATAACCTGCATGCCTGGTCCCCCTTCTTGTGACCTGATTCAACATTAAACCTGACAGTTTGAAGTTGAGCCCGTGTTTTTATTTCCAGGGCTGGATTGAGGAGGATGCGGGCCCCGGGCTCGTACAACGTTTGCTGGCCTTCCTGCACAAGTTTCATTCACTTGTGCAAACTACAACGGACTGATATTAAGGTACAAATCTTCTTCAAACTTTTTGAGGTCTCGCCCACGTTAAAACTTTCATTCTCGAAAGTTCCTAATACCCATGGTATTATTCCTAGAGTGGTATAAATCCATGCAGAAAATGAGTCAAATATGTTCCATTGAAGGCCAGAATTTATTTTTTGTCTTGTTAAGAAAATGCTTTTTATGCAATGTAGTATGAGTTAAAAGACACAATTTGTTAATAACAATTGACTAATTGTTTACGCGATCAAGCGAGTCCAGACTTTTTTTTTAATAGGTATAGGCAGCTAACTGAGAAAAACCTGGGACGACTTTTCTCTGCAAATGGCACAACAAGGTGCAAAGCCCTTGCTAAGCAGCAGCGCCGTGAATGACAATGTAAGGAAACAGAACAGAAAATGTCATCTACCCTAGACATAGACATTCATGTCAAAGAAAACAAAGAAAAGTCCCTCGATAAAGCCTCATTTTCCTCCGAAGGATTGTGCACAAGCTTGAGGTGCGTGTTTACAGCTCAAACAACACTACTCTCCTCACTCACGCCTCAAATGTATGCAAAATTAGGTATAGTTCCATTGACTATGCCAACCCTGTTAGCAGCCATTGAATTACACCAAAAAAAGGAAGAGGCATGAAGCTAGATGCTTAAAATTTGCTGTTTCTTTTGGCACTAGTGGTGTGTGAGCAAGGCAGCCCTCAAACATTCCGCTTGATGGTTGTTGTCCTGAAAAAGGGGTCAAATTTCCAGCGAACGGTTGTGAGAAGCTGGTGGAAGGATGGCTAAAATGTTTGATCCGAGTCGTTTGACCTGTCTAAAAGGCAATGCCAGTAATGCAGACGCTGTCTCTATAATAAGGGTGTTTATTGCCTTTACCTACCTAACAATTTCCTGTGCAATACTTACAAGTGAGGAAAATTCACCACTGGGCTTATTGCACTGCTGGCATTTTGTCACGCCATCACATTGGAATACAATGAGCCACTGAGAGTGACTCATTCTTCACAAAAGTTTTTAGAAGCAGCCTGCATGCCTCACCGCTTGATTTTATCCTCCCCTCGGTACGGAAGTGACTGGAATAGATTAATTCAATGATCTGATGGGGTGACCCAATGGTTTTGGCAACGCATCTTTTTTTTGTTTTAGGTATAGGTAAAGTTCAGGAACATCCTGTAAACACTTTTCCACCCATATTTCTAATGGGGCTCAGAATTTTTTAGCCAATTAAATGGAGCCAATTTTACTCAGTAGGTAGGATATTCGTTTCACAAGCAGAAAGTCGGCTTCCTCCGGCAAAATGTCAGGCACCCGCAGCTGCCGACCGATGTGCAAACTGGCCAATGAATGCGTGCGTTTGTGAATTTGATCGGTTGAATGTGGCTCCAGCGGTGTCAAGCCCTTTTGGAGTGGTCAGTGTGACTGGAAAGGCGTTGTATAAATTCAGTCCATTCACGCTTTTCAGTACCCACTTATCCTTGCAGGGTTGCTGGGGGAAAGCTGGCGCCTTTCTGTGGTTGTTGATGGAGGAGAGGTGGGGTACACTGAGAACAGATCAACCGGGGCCCATCACAGGGAATTACAGAGAAACCCACAGGACAACAACCGCGCACACGCATGAGGGAAATTTAGAGAGACCAGTTGACCTAACATACATCTTGTTGGACTGTGGAAGGAAACAGGAGTGGCGTGGAGCACAGAGCATGTGCAGAAAGAACAATCAAACTCCATTAAAAGAAAAGGCTCATGAACAAAATTGGACACCAGGACCACCCCACCACCCCCAACTCTTTTTTTTTCTTTAAATGTACAAATCAATGGTGCTAACAACTGCACCGCAGTTTTGTTCTTCTTCTTTAGCTACTTTATTTTGCTGAGCAGTCCTACCTAATCGTGTTGATCAGAATCTAGCAGAAGATCTTTGTTCAATCAATCAACCTTGATTCTCATTGGTCGTGTGTGGCGGAGACAAGAGAACAAATAATAAGGCGCAATATCTTTGTATTGGGTTGTATTTTGCATGAATGTTGGCCTAGTAAAAGTTAGGAGTGTCATTTTCCACTTCTCCCTCAGGACTCATTTGTTTTAGTTGTTCTGGTTCGGTCCGGGCTCCTTTGGTAACTTACTTTTTATTGTATTCATTATTAAAGGACTCTGTTTTTACACTAAAACCCAAACATGACAGCGGTCGTCTTCTTCTGTGGCTCCTTCTGAAGAGTGGAGCCTATAGCTGCGTGGCGTGGAAGGCTTCTCTCTCTCAGCTGATGGTGACGTAGCTGCGCGCCCGGCGGCGGCGTCGGCTCGGAATGATTTTTTTTCTTTTTCTATGGGAGGAGGAGGGCGGGCTGTGTGTGTGCGTGCGTGTGTGTGTGTGTGTGTGTGTGTGTGTGTGTGTGTGTGTGTGGGGGGGCGCAACCATTTCACACCTTTAACGCGTGTGCGCGGGGGGTTTAGGTTCTCGGCTGTTACCCGCGGATGAGAGTCCACAGATGAGAAGCCTCCAAAGGAAGAGGAAGAAGAAGAAGAAGAAGAAAAAAAAACCCCACTACATGTGCAAAGTCCAACACGCAGCTCTGCGTGGCAACTTGGCAGAACACGCACCGGGTGAAAAGCTGCGCTCATTAATAGGCTATCGATTGCCGTTCGTCATCTGTGCTTGGAAGAGAGCATCGAGCGAGCTTCTCTCCGCGTCTTCAGGAGCAAGCATCCCAGTTTCCTACGCTGTAGCGGAGGAGAGGAGAGGAGCAGGAGCAGGAGGAGGAGGAGGAGGAGGAGGAGGAGGAGTAGAGCGCTGATTCACGGCTTGCAGGAGGAGGCAGAGACGCTGGCACGGGCTGAAGAAGAAGATCCATCCCTACCCAGCGCGCAGTCCTAAAATACCGACCCGCACTCCTCCTCCTCCCTCGTCGCTGACAGCTCCGCGACCCGGCCCATCCGTCTGACAGGGGAGGATCTGGGGAGGAGGGCGCCAAGACAGGAGAAGACGAAACCTCCACCCTCCTCCACCACCCCCCACCCCCCCCCCCCACCCCCCACATTTGGCCCGGCTTGATCCTACACATTTGGCAGTGTCGGGCAGGCTAGTGGGGGACCTGCGTGCTCCTCTCGTTCATGAGGACGACACGGCAGCCTCACGGTGGGATTGTGGTCTACAGATTATTCTAGGAGCGCTGGCAGGCTCGTCTACTCTGCGAAAAAAACAAAAAACAATAATAAAGCGGGTGGACGCGGCGGGATCCTGCCCCCGGCTACCTCTACGCAAACTCTCTCCAATACAGATCCGGGTGAGTAATAACCGACACAACAGCCGTGCAAAAGTGACACACGCATGCGACGCAATCGACGCGGCGTGGAGCGGGACCCTGACAGCCGGCCACCGGCACGCTCTGACCGCACGCTGCGAAAGGACGCGGGGCATCGCGGTACGGAGGCGACGCTATATAGTGCCGATGAGTGATGGGAGCTGGATGAGCTCCGTCATTCCGCACACGCGTTAACCTGCCCGTCTCCAACCATCGTGCCGCAGACATGATCCGTTGCGAACGGCTCAAATGAATTCGTGATGCTGTCCAACTGGGTGTGACATTCCTGTAATTGGCGTCTCTCAGCCACATTTGCAGAGCAAGCTTGAGCTTTCGTTATTACTAGCCTATAATAATAATGCTGATTATTATTCATTTGCTGTCAACGCGCATCAGGGCTTCTCCTGCACTCTGGCGCTTTGGAGTTGATTGGGGGAAAACACACACAGGCCTGCCTGCATCCTATAATAGGCTAAGTTATGGTGCGGACCTATGGGCGCTCCAGCAGGGATTCCCCCCCTTCATGGAGGCGATGGCATCCGTGTAGTGAACGAAACGGCCCTCATGATGATTAATCAGCAACAGCTGAGGCTCTCGGTGTGTCTGCTGAGTCCATGTTTACGCGCATCTCAAATAGCCTCCTTAAACAAGACCCACCTCCCAAAAATAGGGGTCGGGGAACGGGATCTGTGCGCAGAGCAGCCGCTCCGTGCGCGGGTAGCTCGCCTATAGGGTGTGCACAGCAACCGCTGAAATATCCGCTAAAAAATAATTAATAAATACATCAAATAAAAAAATGGTAAAACTGGCTGTTTGATTTGAACAAATAAAACTGGTGTAGCGCTTTGCCTGCATTTTCATTTGGAGTATTTCAGTCCACACTTCAGAGTAAAAAAGTACGCAGAGGTGTAGTTTTAGCGGCTGAGAGGAATGCAGAGCAACCTGTTCAATCTCAGCACGTTTCAGAATGCGCTTACGCAACAAAATTAGGGTAAATTCTAACGCACCTCTTAACAAATTTCTAATTTCAACTACTCAAATAGTTGGGCTCCGGGCATGGATCAGTTACCGGCAGGTGTTGAGAGGGGCCAAATGGGCAGTTGCCAAGGGAGGCATTAAAAAGGGGACACATATAAGAACCGGATCAAAGCAACACACACATGTATGTATGTATGTATGTATGTATGTATGTATGTATGTATGTATATATATATATATATATATATATATATATATATATATATATATATATATATATATATATATATATATATATATATATATATATATATATATATATATATATACATTTGATGTCAGTGGTGCCTTGAACAAGTTTTGCATTGGTTTTATAGTCACCATGTGTTGAGTAGGAGCCCTCTGCTTGCTGCTGGTAATTGTGTTACTAGCTTATATGCCTTAGGTGGGACAGCATTGCATTTTACCTCACTTCAAGATCTTATTTTCTTACTAAATGTATTATTTGTTGTATTGGCGGCGTTGGCTGGTGAGGGTTCCCACTGGTAACCAGTATAAAAAAGGTACAGCTTCAGAATCGCTAAGCGTTTCTGCCTTGCCGTTCCTCAGGGTTAAACACCATTTCATGAGTTAACAGAGGTTGTGATTAGCTTTCTCCAGCTGTGCGGAGCACTGACGTGCCTCACGCCCGTTTGTTTGTTGTTGTTGTTACATGCTGCTGGTCAGCTGGCTGAAAGAAGGCTGCTATATTTTTCTCACACCTACACCTAGCATTGTTTTAAAACAACCTGCTTTGAACGGCTTAGGTTGTTGTGCCAAACGAGAGCAGGTGGGTCTTTGTATAAAAAAAGGTTTGGTGTAAATTCAATGACACATCAACAGAATCATGTGTACTAATTTTACTCAGTGCTATCAATTAGAATCTCACTGAGGCCCATGCTTATGAGATTGTGACCAACCATTTTTATATTAACGCAAGCTTTGTACACAATAGGCAGTATTTGTCAGCTGGAATTCTTGCTCTAACACAAACCTTCTGAACCAAAACTCTTAGCTTTTACTTAGTTGTAATATTCGCTAACAAAACAACCAATATAATAGGTCAGGGGGTTCCCAAACTGATAAGCCTGCGGCCCACAAAATAACAGCGCCAGAGACTTGCGATCCCCTGGTTTTTTTTTTTGTGTGTGTTTTTTTTAAAATAAATTACGAGAATAAAGTTATGAAATTGTGAGAATATAGTAGTGATTTTCTGAGAACGCTTTCAAAAGACCACAGTCTTCCTCCTGTGTTTTTTCTCATGATCTTGCACGCCTAATATAATTAATATAATAAAAAAAAATGGCCATTGTTCATTAAAGAAAATAAATTACTAGCCACAGAAGACTAAATGTCTACAAAAAAAACAAGAAAATTAGAAATTAATTTCAAAATATTTGAGAGAAAATACATAAATGTTTTCTGATGTTGAATAGTTGTACCCCCCCCCCCCCATGCCCATGATTAAAGGCATAAATTTGCAATAATAAAAAGTGTATATTTGACATTGTAAAGTCAGAAATTTGAATCATCATTTGGATCATTTTGCGACCCTCACGCTGTCTTGAGACCCGCTGGGGGGTCCTGACCCCCACTTTGGGAACCTCTGTAATAAGTTTGCATGCTACCGGTCACCTTCCTCATACAGTTTTTTTTTTTTGCACATATTGCCGGATTGTTTTGTTGCCTATTCCATCAAGCTCCTGTCTACTCCTTGAATCTGGTTTCCTTGTGTTTGCTCTGAGCTTTCCGGATTCCTTTATAACCTGCATTTCCACTGACTCTAAACTGGATTCCCTCACTCCACCCTGCTTGCTGGCTGCCAGTCGCTACCTTCTTACTCCTTTCAGATTGTTGGACTTTGCTCCATGAGATGTTCAAAGTTTTGGATATTGTTTTAGAATCCAATCTTGCTTTAAACCTCTCCACATATTTGTCCCTGTTTGCTCATTAATGGTCTGTAACAAAACCTTCACAGAATAGCTGGATTTGTACTGCTGAGATTAAATAAAATACAGGTAGACTCTATTTACCTATTGGGCTTTATCTATAAGGAGGGGTAAACACTAAGGTAAAGTTCAAGGACCATTTGCATGTTATTTTCAAGTCATCAATCATTTTCCTTCCACTTCTCAGATATGCATTATTTTTGTGTGGATCTGTCACATAAAATCCCAATAAAAACCCACTGAAGTTTTTGGCTGAAATGTGACAAACTGTAAAAACAGTCCGATTATATAACTATTTTTTGCTAAGCACCACATTTGATGGTGCAGCAAAAAGAAAAATAACATATCTAGGTTAGTCAGCCAATAAGGCAGCAGGTGCTTACTGACTATCTGAGTGGCCCTGCTTGAATTTAATGGATGAAGTCGTTTGTTTGCCTCTTTTGGTCCAGTTCATCGTTAATCTTTCGCTTTTATCATCACTCTCCCTCTGTGCTCCAAAACACACATTAGATCCCGATTTTGAGCTATAGCAATAACAACAACTGGGAAAGAAATCAGCAGGAAATTATCTTAGATCTACAGCTGTACCAGCTCTACTTTTAATCTTTTAGCTTTGTCCTCACTGCTTTTGGTGTGATATTTTCCAGTAAAAAAATAAATAAAAATATGAACAGGCTTTTTCTGCTGAAACAGATTGGTAGGGATATCATTACCATAGATGGTTAAAATGATCACATAGACAAACGTCACTCTAGTTAATTCAAAGGTCTTGTGTGTTATTTAAATAGCTCCTGACAGTTAAATGTCTGGGTAATTTTAGAATAATAGAATAGCAATAATCTTTATTGTCCCTCAGTGGGGAAACTCAGGTGTGCCAGCAGCAAAGTAAAAGGCAAATGGAAGAATGCAGATACACAGAATGTCAAACATAAAAAAACAACAAAAGATAAGGATAAGACACTGTACAGTAAGGGCAAATTTACAACATAAGAAAAAAAGATTATGAAAGTATACTCCAAGAAAGAAATGTGCAACTAAATAGGCTGATTTCAAAGATGTGCATGGATATTGAACTGACTATTTACAAGAATGGAGAAAAAAAAGCAAAAATAAATAAACAGCAGGGATGTAAATACCTACTGAGTTTGTTGGGAGAAGTTATAGTTATAAAGTCTAACAGCTTCTGGGAGGAGGGAGCTGCAACAACGCTCCTTTGTGCGCCCAGGATGCAGCGGCCTGTCACTGAAGGAGCTCTCCTGCTCTGCAACAGCTTCATGCGTCAGGTGGAAGACACTGTCCAACAGTAATGTTATATTTGTTGGAGTCCATCCTTCTCCCATCACCTGCACCGGGTCCAGGGAGCATCCTAGAACAAGAGCCGACCTTCCTAATGAGCTCATCCAATCGCTTCCTTTCAGGTGCAGATAAGCTGCCGCTCCAACAACCATTACCACAGAAGATGGCTGATGCCACCGCAGAGTCAAATCCTTCCTACTTTACCTTTAAGACATATTAAGAGGTTGCTTCTTTTTTACAATTCTGAATGCCTCACTGCAGCATCTACAGATCCTCCTGTGGTAGCCATGTTACAATAAAAAAAAGGACAGGAGAGGCAGGGTGGTCAGCAGCTCTGCTACGACCTCCCAGCACCTCCTGTAACCACTTCAGTTTCACCCTCAAAACAGAGCCTAAAAGACTCAATATTTTTCTTTCATTCTCATAAATGAATTCTTATAATTCCCAAGAAGTAGAAACAATGAGAACTTTTGAAACTGATTCAAACTTCTCTTTAATTAAGTCAGATCTCATTCACACAGTTCCTCCCCTGTTGTTTTTGTTTGTGCTCTGCACTGCTGATTCTCTCACGGATTGCATAGCTGGCTCCTGTCCACAGATATGCCTCTGCTGATTCAGGAAAATTTAAGTTCCTCGTCTCCAGCATGGGCTGCAGTTTGCACTCATTCCTTTTTTTTTGCCTCATCCTGGTCTGTGCGCTGAAATCTGCAATCAGAATCTTGTTCTCACATTTAATGTGTTTTACCTCATCTAGCTTGATTTCTGGCAAAGAAAGTAGAAAATTGTGATTTTGCCTCTTAGAAAAAATTCTATTAAAGGCAATTGTTGGTGTCCAAAGACAATTTAATTGAAGACTTTAGATAATTTGTATTAGAATTGAATAATTGGCTCTTGGGAGGCCATGAGAGGAACAAAAAAGGATGGAACTACACACAGAGAACAAAAGAGACTGGGAAAAACTCCCAGAATGCACAATATCAACCCATTCTCGTGCACAGCCCCCCGGAAGGAGGAGTTTCACAGCTGGAATCCCCGTGACGTCACAGAGCTGCAAAACTGGCATGTGGCGGCTTTCTCTTTTACCAGCAGCCGTCCACTGGTTGCATCAGGGAGGAAACGCAGATGAACGTCTTGATTGTCTTTAAAACATACAAAATAAAAACGGTCTGCTGTTTCCGTACCCGGTAACAAACTCCAGCCGAAAATATAAACACCCTGGCTAGTGCTGAGCTCCTGCAGGAAAGAATCAGAAAGAATGATAGATTCTCCAGAAGGAGTGGTGTCGACGAAGCCGTTTCCTTACCACAGCCCTCAGAGAAGAGGGCTAACGCAGGCGCCAGTCCGAGCAAGAGGTTGGGGGCATTGCAGAGAAAATTAGTTTTAAATATTGTTTCTTTCATTGTGTTTTGGATCGCTTGTGGTGCTTGAACTACTTGAGCGCTAACAGGCCACTGAGCCTTGATTTTGCATTGCATTATTAAATTTGGGACAAACTTTACTTCAATGTGTGGTTTGAACACGGATGGTCCGGTCCCCTGAGCTCGCTCTGTTTTATCTGTGTTGTCCCTTCATCTCCCCTCACTAACCTGCATAAAATATGTCTGGACAGTACTTGTAAATGTGCTAAGCTGTGTCTACCTAATCCCTAACGCTAAAGCTAAAAGCTCTGCCGAGACGGTAACAACAATTAGTTCTGCTTGTGTTACTACACGGCTCCTTGTGTTTGGCCGCAGCACCCCACCAGGACTCATACACACATTCATATTTTTATGAATGGTGCTTAAAGGTACATGTGAGACTCAGAGGGTTTGTTAAATGATTTTTCTTAAGTTTTGCTTATTTGTTTCATTTTTTGTGTGCAGTAGTTTAGTTGAACGTTACTAAAGAGTTTTGGTGACCAGAGTATTTTAACTGGAAGCTGAAGTAATTTGTTGACAAAATTCCTGCATTTTGGACTTTGTAAGTTGTAGTTATTTCGTAAGTTGTTTGTGTTTATTCTGTACACGTGTGCAGGGCTCGCTGTTTGAGAATGCCAGTGCGCAAAATTCCCTACAAAAAAATATTGTTGCACAACACAGGTTAATCGTAGACTGCTGGCACTGTTCAGGACCTGCAGACTGTAGCCAACATTTGAAATATAAATATGTCACCTCCTGCTTGGATATGAACTATTGAACTATGTCACAGTTTGTCCTATTAAAACCATAAATATCAGTGTTGTATATTGGGATTAATGTGTTTTTCACAGATAAAATGTTAATAAGCGTGGCATGCATTTGTATACACCCCTTTCACTCTGATACTCTTAAACCAAATGCCTTCTGAAGACTGATTAGTCCAACTGATAAGTTAGTTAAATATAGCTAAGCTGTGAAGGGCTATGAACATCCAACAGACCATGAAGAAGAAGGTGGTCTAGTATAGCTGGGCTTTGAGTTGGATATCCCAAAGCTAAGAGTCGTGCCAAATAACGATAATAACATTACCCACCATATACAACAACATAAACTATTTGATGGATGCCGTTTACTGGAGTGTGTTCCTACAGTGCGCGCTAACCACTTGTTGGCGTCCCCAGAGGTAATGAAGCCTGGAATCCGGACACAAGAATGCACTTTTCAGGTACAAAACATTGACAGTGTAAATGCAAGTTTGGGTCAGCCAAAGCAAAGATAAATATGTGTCAAGCTAATAAAAAACTGAAGTCCTCTACTGATTTCAGGACAGACGGATTGACCGCAAAAGTCTCTATGTCTCTGAAGTGGCTGTTTAAACTCACGCTAAACAGCCAATGGGCTCCAGAAGTGTTGTGGATGGCATACCAAGGTCCCACTGTCCTGAAACACTAAATAATCCGGCATAGTCAAGGCAGGAACCTGTGCAATAAATCCCAGCTGTTAGAATGCAAGTTAAGTTAAGGGTGGTCAAGTGTCAATTACTCTTCCCTTGCCACTGGCCTCAGCCGTTAGCGTTAAAGGCAGACTGAAATCTTCAGGGGTCTAAGACATGCTTTAGATCTTTGCTTCGATTGAGTTTTTATGAATGTGGACAATGTCTACACCGTTCTCGCAAGGCTCCCTTCTGTTGCATAAGTGTTTAGTTTTCATTCAGCGTGTTTGGACTAGATGTGATTAGCTTCTGTGTTGCTGATGCGCTGCTGTTTGTGCCCCGCTCTCGCAGTTGGGACAGTTCTTCATTTAGCTTCACTGCTGAGTGAGTCAATTTGTTCTGACCCGAATGCTACCCCAGAGATTTCAGTCATGTTTAAATCTACACCGCTGCTTGCACATGTCTACACCAAATTAAAATAAACTTTGATCAAATAAAATTTGACTTTGGGATCAAAAATTCTGTGGAATATATCTGCCTGAAAAAAATCTTCAATTTCCACCTCACTGAAAACATCAAGGTCTCATAAAAATACTATTTGTTGGCTAAGGCACTGTAAAAGTGTTTTTCTCTATTTGAACAAACACTTCTACTTTTAGCATGTATTAATCTCAAGATTGAAGTCACAATAGAAACTACGTAGCTTCTTTTTTTTATAGACTGAACTGCAAAAATATTCAGACTCCTTAAATTGTGTCACAATTTATATATTTATTTATATATATATATATATATATATATATATATATATATATATATATATATATAGAGCTTGGGGGGGGGGGGGGGTCTCCTTACATGATGTCTGTAAAATGTCCTTATGCGTCAAGCTGTTGCAGAACCAGAGAGCTCCATTAGTGACAGACTACTGCATCCTAGGCGCATAAATGAACATTATCGCATATCCTTCCTCCCAGCAACGTTTAACCGATTTATAACCATTCTTGGTCTGAAAAATCTGAAAAATATAAAAACTTTATTTCCCTGCTGTCATTTCACCCTACAGTTGCACGTTTATTTTCATCTGAGCATACTATTTTTATTAACTCTTTTTCTCTTGATGGAAATGTGCTCGCCATGTTCATTCTCCTATTCACATATCCATTTTTTTTTTACCTTTGTTTGTATCTACATTTGTCATTCCCTTTGCTACAGGTACACCTGCATTTCCTTACTGTGGGGCAATAAAGGGTTTTTATATTCTATTTTATTTTTAATTATACAAATGCAAGATGGTAATATTTGTTGGCTGTAGTTGTCCTTGTCTGAATATTGTTGCTATTGTGAAGCTGAATGAATGAACCCCTATCAAAAAGCTGCAATATAACCACTGTATTTTTCTGTTGTTTGTCTTTGGCAGGTGGTGGGTGGAAGAAAGCACAGCCCAGTGCTGGATCCTAGAGGGACTGTTAGTGTTGCAAGGACCCTTAAGACGAAGAAGGGTGCATGGAGGGTTCAAGGCCTCTAAAACCAGGGACACCAGCCTGCCTCTGGTTGGGGCTGGTCTCTGTGGCTGTAGCCTTCCTTTGTTCTGAGGCCCGGACTACTCCGAGCCCTTTACTCAGCCCCAACAATGGCACCTGCACGGGCACCTCAAGGTGTCGAACAGGAATCATCCTCCCCATCTGGTATCCCGAGGATCCCTCCATGGGAGACAAGATTGCTCGGGTCATTGTGTATTTTGTGGCCATGATCTACATGTTTCTTGGTGTGTCCATCATCGCTGACCGTTTCATGGCAGCCATTGAGGTTATCACCTCCCAAGAAAGGGAAATTGTCATCAAAAGGCCCAATGGGGAAACAACCACAACTACAATTCGAGTGTGGAATGAGACAGTTTCCAATCTTACTCTTATGGCCTTAGGCTCATCTGCCCCTGAGATTCTGCTCTCGGTGATTGAAGTTTGTGGACATGACTTTAAAGCTGGTGAACTTGGTCCATCGACAATTGTTGGCAGTGCCGCCTTCAATATGTTTGTCATCATTGGCCTCTGCGTGTCCGTCATTCCCCAAGGTGAGGTACGCAAGGTCAAGCACCTAAGAGTATTTTTCATCACAGCAGGCTGGAGTGTCTTTGCTTACATCTGGCTCTATATGATATTGGCTGTTATTTCTCCTAATGTAGTCCAGGTCTGGGAAGGCCTAGTCACGCTGTCCTTTTTCCCCATATGCGTCCTACTAGCCTGGGTAGCAGATAGACGACTGCTCTTCTACAAATATATGCATAAGAAATACCGCACTGACAAACACAGGGGTGTCATTATCGAGACGGAAACTGAACGAGCCAAGGGGATAGAGATGGATGGCAAGATGGTCAACTCTCACTTCATGGATGGAGGCGCAACCAGCAATCTGATTGGTTTAATTGAGAGCAAAGAGGTAGATGAGTCGCGTCGAGATATGATTCGCATCCTAAAGGACCTAAAGCAGAAGCACCCAGAGAAAGAGCTCGATCAGCTGGTTGAGATGGCAAACTACTATGCTCTCTCACATCAGCAAAAGAGCCGTGCCTTCTACCGTATCCAGGCCACTCGAATGATGACAGGCGCTGGGAATATCCTGAAGAAACATGTAGCGGAACAAGCAAAGAAGAGTACCAGCGTCCAAGAGGTGCACGTGGAGGAACCCGAAGAGTACGTGTCTCGAATCTGTTTTGAGCCTGCTGCCTACCAGTGCCTTGAGAACTGTGGTGCTGCCATCCTGACCATCACTAGAAAGGGTGGTGACATCAACAAGACCATCTATGTGGATTATAAAACAGAAGATGGCTCAGCTAATGCTGGAGCTGACTATGAGTTCACTGAGGGCACGGTGGTGTTCAAACCAGGGGAGATAATCAAAGAAATAAGCATTGGCATTATAGATGATGACATCTTTGAAGAGGATGAGCACTTCTTTGTGCGTCTCAATAATCTTCGGGTCTTGGAAACTGAAGATGAGCTGTTATCCGCCAACAGTCTTCCGTACCCAAAGGCCGTTCTAGGATTCCCCACTGTGGCTACAGTCACTATCCTGGATGATGATCATTCAGGCATCTTCACGTTTGAGAGTAGCTCGGTCCATGTTAGTGAGAGCATTGGCATTATGGAAGTGAAAGTGCTGAGGACTTCTGGAGCAAGGGGAACTATCATTGTGCCTTATCGCACAGTGGAGGGACTTGCCAAAGGAGGAGGGGAGGACTTTGAAGACACCTATGGAGAACTTGAGTTCAAAAACGATGAGACCTGGTAAGGAGATTTCTTTTGTTTTTTTGAGCAATTGGTTTTCCATTTAGTTTCATTGGCTGATGTTCATTGGTCATTTTTGCCTGATTCCAAAGTGCAATGCATTTTGGAATCATAACTAAACAATTTACCTTGACAAGGATTTCTTCAGTGAATTATTTTGGCGTCTGTTTGGTATTCCACTTATATAGTGTTAAACATGTAACATGAACATGAATACGCTACAGTATCTATGACATAAGCTTCAGAGCTCTTTAGCAATCTGTTGGAAACTGCATTTTTTTATACAAATGCTTAGTTAAAACCTTTTATATCTTTTATAACACATTTTAAGTATTTATGTAAGATTTGCACTAATTGCTCTGACTCCCTGATTTCCTAGTTAGACAGCAACCACTCTGATGTGACCGTTGTTTTCCAGTGTGGAGAATTTTCCTCTCCACAGACAGTTTTGGTAGCAACCGTGTGTGTTTAATGTGCTGGAGATTCCTGGAAACAGGAAGGCCTTTAGTAACCCTCTATTTACCTTTCAAATCCCTGCTGCTTTGTTTTCTCCATCCCTGGAGTTTTGCTCTATTTTTCTTTTTTTTTTTTCCTGTGTTGTCTTCATGCTTTGTCAGTTGTCTCTGACAAGTAAGCTGAACAGATGGATTGATACTTAGATGAAAGAAAGATTTACTTCCAGGTTCAAAGGTCTAGCTTAGATTTAAATAATCAGCGTGTGAAAATGTTTTGCTTTGGACGGTGGATGGTGTTGAAATGAAGCATGACACATGAAAGTTTGATTTCTTCTGAGCACAGCCATCAATTAAAAATCACGTGACTGGTAGTTATGTCCATTTCAAAGTCTGTATGTTATGTAGTCTTACAGCTGTACCATCTGTCTATAAAACTGAACCACAACATTTATAGTCTAGCAAAATTTGGTAGTGGTACATTGATCGTAACAATTAGTCACTTTTGGTACAGAGAGTGTTAAATGATTGTTTAACTGAGACATTTCTCCAAGACTCTGGCATCTATAGAAATCTGCAGCTCTAATCGTACATGTTGACCTACAACTACTGGATCATAGGGACATTTGTCTGCAGTTTTCCCATTCTCTACCTATCAGGACGAAACTGGTAGAGTCTGTGCTCCGGTGTTAGGACTGAGGCAGTTCAGGGGAACAGTGGCAGGGGACGAGTGTTGGGTGATCAGCATGCTCCAGGGACCTGCTGAGCTCTCTGGATTTTACTTGATTTATGTAAGAGAGGCTGCAGAGGCAATTTAGGGATGAGACGTGCGATGTTGTTGTGAATGATAGTGTATTGATCTGATTGCTGTGTGTTGCATATCTTGCTGTAAGTTAGAAGCTCAGTCCTGCACTTCTCAGTCAGGGGATATAATACCATGAAAAGGGGTGTGCTGTAATCGGTTAAGTTTTAGCAATTTTGAAGATAATCAGATTGTATGATAATTTGCCGGATATTTAAAACAAAACCTAAACTACAAAGCACTTTTGAGGAACACAAATTGTAGCTTACATCCAATGTTCTGACAGCGAGTTAGAAAAGTTGGGTAGTTTAATCACTGATATGTTCAGTTACACAGCTACCTTTCTATGAGTGGCTATCCCAAATTACTCTAGGAGACATTGAGAACTCATCTTGGAGTGAGTTCACATAAGTTTAATATTATTCCCAATCCCAGTCTGGAAGTCTGTATTTGCCTAATTATTTCACATCAAACTGTTCGTATGAAAATGTAAAGGTCAAGGAAATCAACACTCAAGACCCTCCAGACCACTTAGATCTTGTGGTTCTAGTCCACTCTGCATACCCAGAACTAGAACCAAACATGGAGAAGCAGCATTCAGTCTCTATGCTCCATAAATCTGGAACAAACTCATAGAAAACTGCCAAACAGCCACAACAGTGAGTTCCTTTAAATCAAGACTGAGAACCCAGCTGTTTAGAGTCACTTTTGGCCCATAACAACAGGAACATAGACCAACATGTTTGATGTGTATTGGTGTCTTTAGTTGATACAATTTACAATTTCCTTTTTTTTTTTTTTTTTTTTACAATTTGCTTGTTACTGGTTTCACAACCAGTGACTGTTTCGATGAATTTGATGTTTTTGTTTTCATGACATAAAGCACTTCGCACCGCCTGGCTTGCTATACAAATAAACCTGACTTGACTTGTAAACGCTTATGGTAACAAGGCCACCCGATTTTGATAATAAACCAAACATTACCAAATGAAAGGCTTATTATAAAACAATGTGGTGTGATGTGTATTAAAACATGGAAGAACTTATTCAGTTTAGTAACTAAAATAATGAAACAGTTTCAATGTACGAACAAGACTGAATATTGATATCAGAATCTTTGCGACCCACATAGAAGACTGGATCAGGGTTTGAATGGCGCTCCTGCTTTTACAGAGCTTCCAACCACCTTCTTAACATTCCCATTATAAAAAAAAGGGATGGTGATCTCTTTTTCTGTTCAAAAGGGGCGGCCTAGAAGAGAGCTGTATCCAGAAGATTAATGGGAACATCTGCAAATACAAGGGGCGTGATTATTTTGTATTTTCTCAAAAGACATAATTACAGTGTTGTTTATTTGCTGCCTAAAACATCTCCTCCTCGGAGTCCCTTTTCTCCCTGTAAGACATAAAGATTGCTATAAAATGTATTTGCCTGCATTGCCCTACATTCAAATTTAACCAGGGAAATGTTATATTTTCTCTTGCCAGAAGGAGTTCCTCTGTTACAAGGTTAAAACGGTTCTTGCTGTGAAGCGAAATTTACTGAGTACATTAAGGCAGAGTAGACTATTTGTCTAAAGGTCAGGGTGTATTTGATGCCCTTTTGCACAATTAGATCACACAATGCTTTGACTCTTCCCTGGTCTCTGCCTCTCCGTCACTTTTAGCACCTAATGTGCCATCACCCACTTAATAAGCATTAAAATCTAGAAAGCTTTTTGACAGGCAACATTTTCTAGAACGATGATATTAAATTTCATCATTGTTTTTATTGTGTGCATTTTTGTGTCACTAACTTCCACCTTTAATTCCGTTTCCTAAGTGATAGTCAAAGTCATGAGGACTACCTACTAATTTGGGTTAATCTACCCGAATGATGATATCGTGGCTTTGCAAGGTTCTACACAGCATTCGAGTTAATTTGAGACACACATGCAAATGCATTTTAAGGCAACATGGAAAAATAAATTTTCACCGCATTTAATTAGACAGTTGCAAAAGGATTATGTGCATTTTTAAATAGCAGTTTAAATAATTGTTGCTTTCCTGTTTTAGGTCATTTGACTTTGCATTTTTCTCTAAAACTGGTATCTTTCGCTTATCACACTCATTCCAGCTCATGCCTATTCCCAAACTGGAAACAAATGAATGGGAATGTACAATACAATATACTACAGTCAGGGGTTACTTAGGCTTACTGGATCAGTTGTTTTGCAATAGGAAGGCTGTGAGTTGGATTCCAGCTTCTTCTTGCAGGGCAAGGTACTCAACTTCATCTGTGTACTGGTGTATGAATGTGAGTGCAATTGGGTGAATGTGACTCTAATGTAAAGGTCGGCATGACTAGAAAAGCTCTATATGAATTCAGCAATTTCTTAATTTTGATGATTTTCCACTTACAACTAATGAAAACTAGCCTGACTCCGCCAGATGTATTTCGTTCCGCCTAGCTTCACTCACATCCATCTGGGACCTCTCCATAGGAATTGCCTTTATTGAAGGCTGGGCCTGATCAAAAATCCTTGCATATGATTGGATAAGCCACTTGTCTGTCATCTTTATCGACGTGCTATTTCAACCACTCACACCGAAACTAAAAAAACAAAACTTTTTTTTTTATGTGTATGTTCTTTTAATGAAACAATATTACGTAGATTGGACAACACGGAAGAAATAGCAGCATCAATGTTAACGCTTGCTTCCTCAACGAGCCGCCATTGCTATCAAAACAGTCTCACGTCATGGTCGCGTCTCCACTACGTCACATCTATGAAACTCCAGCCCAGCGTCCTGATTGGCCAGACCATAAAATTGGTTGGAGAAATCACTTTCTATGGGAGATGTCCCAGATGTATGTGAGTGGAGCTAGGCGGAGCGAAATACATCTGGCGGAGTCAGGTTAAATGAAAACAGCATTTAAGACTAGAATATTACGTCAGACCGGTTAAAAAAAACAACATTTATTTATACAGAAATGTGGGCCTAATAAAAAATGTCCAATGCCTACTTAAAGGTTGTTATTTTCAAAAGAATGGGAGCCTCATCGGTACGCATATTTATCTACACTGAATCAGAATCAAAATCAACTTTATTTGCCAAGTTTTTGGGTACAGACAAGGAATTTGACTTCAGATTCTAGCGCTCGCATTGTGTAAAAAAACAGGCAAAGAACAACAAGCAGAACAGCAAACCATAATCTGTAAGACTTTGTTCAGGGAAAAAAGGTAAAAAAAAAAGGGGCAGTATGTACAGGAGAGTTTTTCCCCCCACAGCAGAATAGCTGTCTACCCTGACTATAAGGTGTTCATCATAAGCACAGCCTGGGGCTAGAAACTGGCTCCTTGTTGACTCATTTTAGCCATCAGCGCTCTGTAGTGCCGACCTGAAGGTAGACATCTGAATAACCTGTGACCAGGATGAGTTGGGTCAAGAGCCCTGGACCTGTACAGGTCATGAATGGATGGAGGGTCAGTGCTGATTATCCTCCCTGCAGCTCTAATTGTTTGCTGCAGTTTGGACCTGCTAAGTTTTGTGGATGAGCTGAACCGCACAGCGATGGATGAGCACAAGACAAACTGAATGATGGCAGTGTAGACAGTGATCAGTAGCTCCTGGGGAAGGTTGTACTTCTTAAGTTGCCACAAGAAGTCCAGTCTCTGCTAGGCCCTCATATGGAAGGTGTTAATGTGTGAGGACCATCTCAGGTTTGGAGTGAGGGTCGTTCCTAGGAACTGGAAGTGATCCACATTAGACATGGTGTTGTTGAGGATAGTGAAGGGGGCAGAGTGTGTGTGAGTGTGTGTGGGGAGGGGGGGGGGGCTCTCCTGGAGTCCACCGTCATCTCCACACTGGTTTAGAGACCTGTGGACCAGCCCATCCACCTTCTGTTTCTATACAAACTCATCATCACCCTGGATCAACCCAGTGACTGTGGTGTCACCAGCAAACTTCAGGAATTTCCCAGATGGGTCTGCAGATGTGCATTCGTTAGTGTTCTAAGAGAAGAGGAGAGGGGAGAGAGCACACTCCTGGAGGGCGCCAGTGTTGATGGGTTCTTGGGCTGGAGAAGATGCTCCCCAGACTCACCTGAAACGACTGTATAGGACTGTAGGCAGACATTTGCATCCATTCGGTGGGTGTTTTAATAACATTCTATTGTGTATATGCATATTTTGCTTTATAGAGTTAAAGCTGTAAACTGCTGGTTCCACAACAGAAGGTGAGAACAAAATATGTATTTTTGACAGAAATATGCCCAACGAGCCCAACCGAGTCTACTTTCCGAGGAAAGCAAAAAGTACAGCCATCCCTACCAGTGACTTCCAAACATTGTACATTGACACTGTGCAGACTTACTGGATCTCAGCGTGGTGCTCCAGTTGTGTTATAGCAGAACAGATGACCCTGCAGAAGACAGGGAGGGCATCTGGGAAGGCCAGATTGGGTGTCCCTACCCTCCACCACCAGACTGCTGCAAAGCTTTTGGCCTAAAATACCGAACAGCTATTAAAATGATTGGCCTTACATTGTTGCAGTTATTTCATACTATCTGCTTTGCATTGTTTTATAAAACTTTCTGTCTTCAGAAAAGATTTTTCACTAGGTTGTGTAGCTGTTTTTAATGAAAACAATAAAATGACAACAGATTATTAAACATTTCTTCCATTAAGATTTTGGTGATTTACCAGCTAATTCTACATCAAGAAAGATAATTACAGTATATTTAATTGCCTTTCCTTCCTTTAGTGGGAGGATTAAGTGTTGCTAATGGGGCCATTGCCTTAGTATACATTCTCAGGGGGTTCATTTTCTCCTGCAGGTAAGATAGGTGCTGCCCAGAGATAGCTTTGTTAATAAAATAAAGTCGATTTTTTTGGGGGGGGGGGGGGGGTCCTTGTGACGACTCCGATTAACATTTAGGTCTCCTGAGGAAACTATCTCCAGGCTGGGAAGTGCTTGTGTAAAGCTGCAGAGAATATTAAAGCAATAAAAGGTTGCCAGGTTCTTTTTCCTTATTGAGCCAGTGAAGATAACACAGCTGAGAAGCTCCATCCCTGGAGAGGCCGATGTTTAACTAGGCGCTGATGGATTCATAAACAAATGAGTGGTGTGCAGCAGACAGACCAGAATCTCTGGGAGCGTTTGCCACTGTGGTCATGGTTGTCTGAGCATGAATCTCCTACGTAATCATTTATTTTCAAATCCACATCTCTTTTTTTTCCCCCCACTCAGGTAGTGCGTAACGATTTATAATAGAACTGAGAATAAAATGCACAGTTTTGACCTTTGCCCTCCTGCAGACTCCACCTCTTCCATCAGTATTTCTGGAACGTGAAACTGGTACCTCTCCTGATATCGTGACTGACAGGACACATGTTTACTCTGATCCTCGTCCTGCTGAGCAGTCAGCTTTTCCCCCTGCCAGCACTTTTTCCATATATCCCAGAATGGACCCACGGGGCTTACCTTACCCGCCTGCAGCCGGTCCCCTGACACAGCCTGGATCATCTTCAGCTCAGCTTATCATATTCAGTGCTGTGCTTTCTGTTGGTTCGTTAAGGTTAGCCTTGTGATTGCTGGCCTTTCAGAAATATTGTCTTCAGGCTGCAGCTACTTTCATTTTTTTTTAAGTTGTCATGTTTTTTTTTCTGTAATTTGCTGAAACTGTTTTAGTAGCATTTTTCTGTTTGTCTCATCACAGTTTTAATATAATACAAAAGAAAATGATTACTAGTGTTTACTGATATTTCTGCTATTTTAAGCTTTTAAGGATATTTTCTATCAAATCTTACCAGCACAAAACAAAGTAAGTGCCTGCTCTGGATGTTGGTCTTTAATCCAGCTGTTGTGGGCTAAGTTGAAAGTACGCACCAGCCATTTCTTTTTTTCTTTTTTTCTTTAACTCAGCATAAAAGCAATAATAATAATATTAATATTTCTATAATTTTTGGGGTGTTACCTGGTCAGCAATATAACTGAAGACGAAACCTGTAAGTGGAACAAAGAAATATATTTTTTTTGTGTGTAGAGAAGGGATCTGTACATCATTGTAGCTCTAAGACATGAAAAGGGGCCCACATTTTGCCTCGTAAAATAAAGGCATTCGGCTTTTAATTTTTTTGGGGGGGGGGATCATTTGTTTTGTAGTTCGTTAAACTAAAAAAAAAAAAAAAATCAGTCTAGCACCAACAATGACATGAGTTGCTATGGCTTCTTGCTATATTTAGCCAAGATGAATGAATAGGTGCAACAAAGTTGGCTTTTGAGTAGAAGTTGTAAAAAAAAAAAAATGTTGTCCTAGGAACAATGGTGATGTAAACTTAAAATGATAGCACCAGTAGTGGCTGATAAAAGACAGATACTTTGTGTTGTACCTAACATTCCCCATTTTAATCTGTTGGTGAAAGTCTCACCCTAACAATGTTAGCTTGTGCTGGTAGGAACGAGTCACATTCTTGACTTGTGGTCTGGGGCCACACAAAATCATTTCCAGGGCCAGAAATGGCTTTGGAGAGGCACTTTGAACACCCCCTGATGTACGTAGATCCTTACCTTAAGTCTTAGAATCCCAAACTGCTGCCAGCATTAATGCTGCCAGGAAGTTATTAGCACCTTGCCAGCTCCTTTAATGACAGAAAGAGGTTTAGAACTCTGAAGACTAAAACGGAGCAGCTTTGCTGTATGTTCGCCTCCCTGGTGTCTGCTAAAGTCAGCTCTAGGTCATTTTGCTTCTTTGCCCGTTTAACAAAGTGTCCCAAGGTGGGTACAAATTGACTTCCTGTAATTAATAGCCTCTTTCTGTGACAAAAAAAGTCATGTATAAAAGAAGGAAAATAACAAAAGCATGAAATGGCGAAGGACTAAAACGACTAGCAGCCACTGAAGTGTGTTGCTCTCTGCTGGGACAGCCTGAATTGACAGCTCGCAGTATGAAGTTGTCCGTTGCACCTGCTTTGACGAAAACATGATGTTCTTTAGAACAGCTCCTTAGCATTTGTGCTTTAAAACACCTAACTAGCTAATCTGGCAAACTTTGAATCTTCCTCCCTCTGTAACGATGTCCACGCTGAAGATTGTTGCGGTTAGTGTGACTTTGCGTTCACAATATTTTTCAGATTCAGACGCACAGAGCTTTATTAATCCCAATGAACAGCTCATTTGTAGCCTACCAGTCCACACATTCACCTCTAACATGCACCCATTAACCAAAATCCTTAAAGATAGAGTGGACAATTTTTTGGGAAATGTAAGTAAAAAACGCCTAAGTCCCTTTTTGATCAACTGCACATGCGCAAGACGATCTTACCTGCTCTTCCTCTCCTCTTAAGGATTGCGTGAAAAAAATCTCCCAAATGCAGTCTGGTCTCGTTTCTTTCTTCTGAGGCCTTCCTCTTCCTCTCATAAACTTGTAAGACTCTTTGCCTCTTGCAACTCAGCCATTTCAAAGTATACGGTGAAGCTCATTGGATACATAAGCACAAGAAGTGTGCATGTGCAGCCAGCAAGGAGCAGCTAGCAAGGAATGTGCACGAACATTAGCATTATGTGAAGGCGTCACAATAGCTATCTTTACATGCACAAAATTTTACAATTGGATTGAAATGTATTTGAATTAAAAAACAAATAATAATAGAATGGTACCATTCATATGGGCACACAATTAATCGGATTACAATGTGTGTTTATATGCACCTGGCTTTATTCAGAATAGAACCACTCTGACATGCGCAGTTATCAAATTTACCTAAAATACACCACAGAAGAAGAACTTCCGTCTTTGCTGAACAACAAAAAATAGTAACCAAATTCTTATTATACAAGTTTGTCTTCCGAGTGCCCAGAATGGACCTGCACCAGGATCTGGTTATGGTTGGAACGTTACTGAAAGTTTTAATGGTTCAAATGGAAAGGTTATATCGGGAGCACAGACCGTTTTGCTTCCCGACGTATTTCCGCCACTCACCAGCACAGAAATACTTCACGTTTACGTCGGGCGCACATGTGCACTCAGTTCAGTTCACCTCATTCAGAATAACTTGATCCTGACAAGCATTTACCTGCACGTCGATTGGATTATCAATCGGCGTAAACCACCCCTCTCATTCGGATTACAATTTAATCCCGATTCAGTTCAATCTGATCACAGTATTCCAAATTGTTTGTTTATATGACGCATTTTTTATTCCGTTTACTTTTGTCCATGTAAACATAGCGATTGATTGGCATGTGGGACAACCACTAGATAAGGTGATCCCTCTGGAGCTCGAAGCCGAAAATGATCGTCCACTATGCCTTTAATTAACTGAACAAAAACACAGTAATAGTACCACAAAAGATAAAAGCGCACCGCAAACAACAAACCAACATAACAATAAAATAAAAATTGTAGGCACTGTCCATTTTTAACAGCCAAACATAAGTAGGAAAAGGAATAAGTGCAGTGAGTAGTTCTGTATTTGGGCACTGTTCATAGTTTCCATGCAGCTACCACACAGCTCAGCCACACCGAGGACTGGAGGCCCACTGGAGTCTAGTGTCAAAGATCCCCACCACAACTGAGTCAACATCTGGCTGGTCACCCATCAGGGCAGTTCAAGTTAAAAAATCAGCCAATTCGGGTCAACATCCAATTTCTTTGTGGATTTCTGTTTTTGGTTGTTGTTGTTTTTTTTTTTTCATAGTGAGCATGCAGCACAAAATTATTTCAATCCATGCTGATCCACTGCAGTAAACAACCAAATAGGATGTTTCAGTGTAGTCTATTTGTGTCTTCTGTTATCAGACACACAGCTTGTTAAAAAACTGTATGTCTGATAACAGAAGAACTTAAAGACTATGCCTGAACACAGTAATTATGATGTTTTTGGATGTTTCATTGATTATCTATAGTTGTCCATAAAGAAATTTAGAAACTCAATGGAAAACGTCCTAGTATTTAGTTATGACTTTGTAAACGAAAGAATAAATGGCATAACTGGCAAAATACAGTAAAATAATAATAATTAGCATGTTTCATGTCACTCTCAAAATCTCAAAAACAACCAATAGTAAGCAAAAGCACCACCTACAAGCAAACGTTATCCAAGCCAAATCAAAGGAACTCAGTTAAAGTTTTTAGAAGCATTTGCCATCCTCCTGATTAATACTCTGGGATTTCCGTGGTTGATGGAGATGATCTTAACACCGTCTTCTCAAAATCATGGCATAGTGTGAAAATGCGAGCCATAAAGAATGAGCAAAAATCTAATTTATATGCATAAAATCTAAACGTTTTTCTTAGCAGAAACATGTATTAAATGAAAACTTACTTTCCTGATGTCGTCGCAGTGATTAATAGGTAAAATGTATAGTTGCCTGTCATATTTAATCTTCTTAAATAATGGCTTTTAGAGCCTGGTCTTTTCAGCTATGCTCAGCAGTCTATTACATTTCCATCCATGTCAGGAGATATATAAATAATATATTTGCTCTTGAAAAATGGACAGAGTCTGGTCATGTTCAATATGGGTCACTGCTCCCATTTCATCCCCTGCCAGCCAGTCAGTCGCCCTTCCTGCCCGTGCGCCTAACTCCAGCATCTGCATACGTTGATAAAGGTCAGTCCTGCTCCATGGCACCTACCTTCATGCACAGTGCAGCAGCTTTAAGACTAGAAATCAATACAGCTCACAATGAAAGGAGCTAAGAGCGCAGTGTGCTGCAGGAGACAGCAGAGGCGTTTCGCCTTTCCGGCCGTTGTCTTTTTCATCTTCCTCAAGCAAAAACGTAAAAGCATATGAAAGTGCAAGATGTTTTTGGATTTTTTTTTTTTTTTTAAGCGCTCTGCTGATTTGAATGTGGGAATTTTGCTGCTGGCACTTGATGTCTGACCGTTGTGCAACCGAACAACTCTGAAGGCAGATGGGGTCAGTAAAGCTGAAGCAATGAATTCAAATGAGGTTCTTTTTTTCAGCGTGGAAATCTTCATGCCTCCCCGACACATCCTACCTATTTCTGAAACATTTTGTATATAAATATATCTCCCGTCAGACGGTGCAGGTTCTCCTCACAAGTATTTACAACGATGCTACGGCATAACCACTACAAATAAACATTTGAAATGCTTTATGTGGTTTTAGATCATTTTGAATTTGACATCTGTAAGTAATTTTTTTTTGGTATTTAATTTTTAATAGATGTAACGTGACATTTTTAAGCAGCAGCAATTTCAGTTTTTTAATCCCCTTGAGTGAAGTTTAGCCAAATTCTTTTTACAGCACATGTTTTTATTTTTTTATTTTAGGCTTCCTTATAAGAACTACTTTCTTTCTACTTTGACTTGGCCACTCCAAAAGTATTCACTTTTTCTTTGAAAAGGTTCCCAAAAAACTCCCATTGAAACATCCTCGGTGTAATCAATCTGCAAAACATTCGAGGGTTTCTGGTAGCAGCCCTGTTGTGAACCTTGCTGTGGTCGCCTCCTGCTCTACAGCTGGAGTCATGAATACTGCAGTCAGGCAGTGTGAGGAATGCCTTAAGTTGCTTAGAAGCTACTTTTGGATTCATTTTTGACCTTCCAGGTCTATATGCTAGTCCATATTCTTCTTAAGGTGCCATGGAAATCATCATATTGCCAATATAACATTAATAATAACTAATTTCTTTCTATTAACTGTATTTAATTAATAAACGGTGGCAATACAATGTTTATTGTAAGATGATTATGACAAGTGTGCTCGTTTTGCTTGAAATGCTGTGTGTTGCTACAGTTGGTCTAATGGAGCGCATTGCTTGGCCCAATATATCGTTTCTGTTTTTCCACAAATGGGGATGTTGGGGTCAGAGAAAAGGAGCCAGTGACTTTTTTGCGCTATGTTCAGATATAAATCACAAGGGGGACTTGTGATCTGAAGAGTTTTCTTTCTTACTTTGATTAGCGGGATTGTAGAATCATCCTTTTTATAGCCCTCCATCCCTGCAGTGGAGAGGGTTGTTCTCTGACAAAAACAAACCAAAAAAACTCCCTGAACAGATATTTGCTGTGATCTCACTCCAGTTTTCCTGTGCAGACTTTCCACGGTTCCAAGGCTACCCCTCTCCTCTCCGAGCATGTCAGACTGGACCAGCATGCTTTGCCTGCGGCTCAGGGGACCTCCTTTTGGGGGAACTTACTTTTTCCACAACATTCCCTAGGTGCTGCAGCAGAAAATGCGCCAGAATGCATCAGTAGTTTCCTCACCTTATCCCTCTCTCCACACACACACACACACACACACACACACACACACACACACACACACACACACACACACACACACACACACACACACACACACACACACACACACACACACACGCACCACATCCTTTCTCTCCTCTTCCACCTCTGTCCACTCTCATCGTTTTCCTGTCAGTGCAGCAGCTTGGAGGTGCAAAAGCAGGCACGACCTCGGCATCAGCTGTTTGAAGAAAAATCTGCCTGGTCTGTGTTCCCACATTTAAATGAAGGTGATCCTGCAGTGCAAGACGGACTTCTGTAAGGATGTTTGTCCTGTTTACTGACAGTGAGGGTTCACTTTTTTGTTTATAGCTTTAGTCTGGGGCTCCGTGAAGACATTTTTATTTTTCAACAATTGTAGTGCCTGGGCAATTCTGCAAGAAGAAAAGCAAACCGTGTAATTTGATTAATCCACATTGGCAAGACATTTCTTCATTTTAGGCTTTTCTCTTAACTATTATGTTTTTGTTTGATTTTTGCTGCACTTTTTTCCCAATAATGCATTAATAATACATTCAGTCCCAATTCTACATTAGGTATGCATAGGTCAGAGATTCTGTGGCCTATTTTTAATCACCGATTTTGTAAAACCTTTAGCAGATACAGGTTCCTCTATAGAACTATAAATAACAAGAAAAACAGTTTTTCTACATTCAGGATAATTTGAAAATGTTACTGTCTAAAAGGTTTAATGATAAAATACAACCATGATATTCCTAAAAAACAGCCCAAAATTTCAGCGACGTCTGAAATCACTGAAAATGTCCAAATGCAGTAAAATCCTCCAGATTATCGGATAAAGGCATTGATAAGAAAAATTGGGGGTGACAGTCGTTTTATGAACAACAATTTTGGTCCTATAAGCAAAATTGGATTGATGTGAATAACTGATGTTCATTTCCATGTTCAGTAGGGATTGGGGAGAGGTTGGCCACGTGACAGTGAGAGCGATGCGGCACAAGGTTGGGTGAATGGTTAATTGAAGCATAGAAGAATGTGTGCAAATATGCCGTTATTTTTTCACAGCACTGAAAAAAATGGGGAAATACACTGCCAGGCCCAATTAAAAAAAGAATTTGTCACCTGGATTTAACTAAGCAACTAGTTATCCTCTATTGGATAACTACTGCATGGATGATCATTTTTCAGCTGTATATAAGTTATTTAGCCCCAGCTCATGCAACGAGTTGCTTCTCATTTCTTAAACAACCATGAAAGACACATCCTGTGGTTGTGGGAAAGATGTTAGTCTGTTGTAGAATATTAATGTGACTGGCATGCAACGAGCAGAGAAAACCTCTCAGGAGAATTTAGAGACGACTAAAATTGGGTTGAGAACTGTCCGACACAATATCAAAGGACAGTGGGGAGCCATCGTCTTCCAGGAACAAAAGTGCTGGGAAAAAAACATCCTGAATGACCAGAGATCGTTTAAACATTTGACCAATTCAAATTGAAGAACAAAAGTAGAACTAAAGTATGTTTGATAGTGAACGTAGGAGCATTTCCACAAACACAACGGGAAGGGAACTCTATGGGTTTGGGGTCAGCGGTGTAGCCATAAAACAAAACACTAATCAGTGAGGCTAACCAGAAAAAAGGCTACAGTTTTCTGGGGAGCATAAAGATTGGACTCTGGTAAGACTGGATGTAGGTCATATAAGGTCTGAGTCCAGATTTACTCTCTTCCAGAGCGATGAGCGCATCAGGGTAATAAGAGAGGCTGGTGAAGTGATGCACCCATCATGCCTAGGGTTCAAGCCTGTGGGGGCAGTGCTATGATCTGGGGTTGCTGCAGTGGGTCAGGTCTAGGTACAGTAACATTATTAGCCTAAAGAATGAGCTCAGCTGACTACCTGGATGTACTGAATGACCAAAATTTTCCATCAATGGATTTTTTTTGTTCCCTGATGGCACAGGCATATTCCAAGATGACAATGCCAGGATTCAGCGGTTTCCAATCGTGAAAGAGATTCAGGGAGCATGAGACTTCATTTTCACACATGGACCGGCCACCACAGAGTCCAGACCTGAACCCCGTTGACAATCTTTGGGATGTGCTGGAGAAGGCTATGCGCAGTGGTCTGACTCTCCCATCATCAATGCAAGATCTTAGTGTTGAATGTGTTGAATAATAAGAATACATTCTTCAAAAGTTGGTCTAACAAAATATTAGTGTGTAAATTTTTTTAACCTTTTTTTTTTGGCCAGGCAGTGTATTTATTATATGCCTGATAATGGTATATCAGTTATCGGCTACAACTATGTCGCCAATCATAAGTCCATCCATGTATTCTGGTTACATTTTTTAAAATTTTATTTATGTTTTTAAAATTTACTCTCTATTTACAGGCATAGGCAGTATCACATATGAAAGTGTATTCTTGGTTTTGTGACTCAAAAGGATGTTTCTCTGTCAGAAAAGTGTGTTTTAAATTTACTGACCCGCTTTGAAAAGCAACAGACAAACAGATCGGGACTAATTTATGCTTTAGCATTCTGTCTCTAAAATATGGTGACCTTCAAAAAGCATTTCTGTCTTTATTGATCATTCATTGTTATTTACACTCAGACCAGAGGTGGCATCGCAACACGTGAGTGTGAGAGACAAGTCTATTACACAGCTCTGCAGTTAGACACAATTTTACTTCAAAGAATATTTAAGATGATTACAGAGTTGACATTTTAAACTGTCCTTAGACTGGTTATCGTTACCAACCTTGACCTTCACTTTAAATACGGGATTTCTAAAACTTCGACATTTCCAGCACGTCCAGCACGTCACATTGCAGACAGAATTGGACAGAACAGAGGCATGTTGCCGGAGTACTTCTTGGTGCTTCTCTCATTGACAACTATCAAGCCTGTTAACTAGAAATCCAACTGAACCAAGAATCTTTCCTCCACCTCTCGGTCTTATTTTCTCCTTGATTATCTGTCGCACTTGTTCACTGGGACTATGGACCAAACTGGCAAAGCAATAGCGTAGGATTGTAATTACTTGGAGAAATGGGTTTGTTGTCATTGTGGAAATTGTAATTCATAAGGAGGATTTTCTAATCCTGTGCATTGTGTCTATATAATTGAGCGGGAACCCAACTTTTACCCTCAAATTTTAGGCACTGGTACACAATCAGTCTGTACTTTTGTCACGATGTGATTAAAACATATGATGAGGTCAAATCGGTCATTCTGTAAATCTGAATAATCTCTCCCTATTAGTTGGGGAAGAGAGAAGTCCAAGTGTTTGCTCAGCAGGCAAACATAGTGCATCAGGAAGGGAGAGGAAATGGATATTGTGTCCCTGCTAATACCTATTATTAATACTCCAGTGGAAGACGTGAATATTTTTGTGCCAGAAGAGAGAAAATCTCAGTGCTTCAGTGCATCCCCGGATCATCATATTTACCTCAAACCTTAAGCGGTGCCTGCTGATGTGTGTCATTTCCACAGAGTGGGCCTCCTCCTGAAGCAGGTGGAGAAATGGAGGTGGTGATGATGCAGCAAACTCTCCAACTTCCACACATTAGAGAACAGCCACCGACTGGTTTAAAGGCCCTTCTGTGAAGCTGCATCTTCAGATCTAGTCCTCTCTGCTTTTTCATCTTCTCCACACATTCTGTGAGACGTCTGATCCGGTCCTGTGCAGTTTAGCTTTTTGATCCGTTTGCTTTCTGTTTCCATGTGGATTTTGAGGGTTTTTTTTTCCTGTGGAGTCGATATTTCTGTTCCTCTCTTCATTTATGTGTTCAAGAGACACTCTCTTTGCTTTTACCTACTCAGATATGAGACATCTCTTTTTTTAACATGATCCCCACAAAATGCACGATCACACTCACCAGCATCCGCGCGCTTTAGCGTCTTCAGAAAGAAACTATTTGTTCCCCTGCATGCTCCGCTTCTTGGCTTACGATGTTTTTATCGCTTGTCGTCTGCCTGATGCCTTGATCTTTTAGTTTTTTTCTTTCTCTTTTAGAGATGTTTTCATCATCTTCTGTTTGTGCTTGTACTCGCTGCGATTTAGTTTAGTGGCGGAGGTTGTTTTCTTTGTCTGATCTTATGCTGAATTTTCTATCTAGTAACAAAAACCCAAATGGAAAAAGAGCATTTTGTAATAATATTCCTCAGGTTAAAAAAGAAAGTAAGCTACAGTAAGGACAAACAATGTCACTTAATCTTTGATTTACCTGTGTGAACTTATTATGAGCTCATTAAAGTCATTTTTCACCATTGGGATTTGTTGCATGTTCTTAAAAATGTGATTAAAGTGATAAGAAGCCGTGCATTTTACAGCGTCTTGCAAAAGTATTCACATTTTTCTGTATTTTGCCACATTACACTTACAAATTTCATTTAAACTTTGAGGATTTTATTAGGTAGATTAACACGGGGGGTTGCAGAATTGTGAAGCTGAGGGAAAAGGGTACATTCATTTCTTTTTTAGTGACGAAATAAAATGTCAGGAAGAGCAAAGAAAACATCAAACAGGCCTACAAAGTTATGGAGAAGTCTAAAGTGGTTGCCTTTACATTATAAAGCAGGAAACACAGCTCTAGTCAGATGGAAGAACATGAACTGAAAATGAACTTGAAATCACAGTGAATACACCATCCTCTGTACAACGTGGTGGTGTCGACATCATGCATTTAAGGTTTAGACCGCATAATATCAGGAAAGTATGCACAGTCAAAATATTTTTTCTTTTTTTTTTAATTCTGATAAATGATGCAGACTATGATTAACATTCTCACACCTCTACACAGGCTTGCGGATCTCTGAGATCTGCCTGCAGGCACTGATGATATACATCTGGTGTTAGCATTACGGGCCGTTGGAGCCCAGCCAACTGGCCAGATCTGTCCAAGGTGCTTAAAGTATCGACTCCTAGCAAATATTGCATCAAAGCAGGCCGTGTCAAGTTTATTTGTATAGCACGTTTCAGCAGCGAGCAGTTCAAAGTGCTTTACATCATTAAAACAGACGAGTAGCACACATAAAATTTTATCAAGTGAAAACATCAATGCACATCAAACATGTTGGTCAGTGTTCCTGTTATTATGTGTCAAAGCAACTCTAAACAGGAGGGTTTTCAGTCTTGATTTAAAGGAACTCAGTGTTTCGGCTGTTTTGCAGTTTTCTGGAGGTTTGTTCCACATTTGTGATGCATAGAAGCTGAGTGCTGCTTCTTCATGTTTGGTTCTGGTTCTGGGTATGCAGAGTAGACCAGAACCAGAAGATCTGAGTGGTCTGGAGGGTTGATACAGCAACAATGGGTCTTTAATGTATTTTGGTGCTAAGCCAGATCAGTGATTTCTAAACTAAGAGAAGTAAACTCTAAGGTCCTTTACAGTTGCACTAATGCACACATTTGTATTGTAATAATGATATCAATTTGATATATTGAGCAGCTCCAGTGTAAATGTGTTTCTTCATATGGGACAGGGAAGCTGGTCACAGTTGATGGAAATAGTTTTGGTTTCAATAAAGTCTTTTAGAAGCAGTAAAACATTTGTGACTGAGGTATTCATGTAGGATGGTCCAGTCAAAGCCTGGACCTAAATCTAGCTGTAATTATGTAGCTGTTCTCTTTCTAATCTCACTGAGACTTATCTTTTTTCTTTCTTTTTTTTTTTTTTTTTTTTACAAAAAATAAATAAATAAGAGTATAATATAATTGCATAATATTGGGTGTGGAACACAAATGCACTCCACACTTTCCAGACTTTTATTTGTAAAACAAGAACATTTAAGCTATAATAATTTCCTTCACGATTTTGCTTTGTGATGGTCTCCCAAATAAACTGGACTTTGTAATTTCAACATAAAGTGTAAAAAAAAAAATAAAAAGGTTCAAGGAGTGTGAACAGCCAAGGAGTCCAGCCACGCTCAGCTTTGGATGTGGGTGGCGTGCAGAAAAGCTGCAGAGAGTCAGTTTGGGCAACAAGCGTGTTTTTGCTGCTCCTCTGGGGTCCAGAGATGGGTAAAGCTGTCATGTCGAGGGAGACGCTAAAAGATGAAGAGGTTACGCCTTTGGGATCACAGCTCTGCCAAGGCCTGTGGGACCTCTCTTCCTTTATAACACTCAGTATAATCTCCTGTACCATCCTCCCCTTTTATTTCCCTCTTTTCATGTTCCCCAGTCTCTCACCATGTTGGGAACACATACGGCTGGCTCACTTAAGCACTTTCACCCCCTCCTTGCTCTTTTCCCCTCGGTTTTATCTTTCTAAGCCCGTTTTCAGGAAGCCCTATGTGGGTTTCCAGCCTTGCCTCTGCGCTGTTCTTTCCTCCGGGCGTTTTTAATTTTATTTTTTACTTTTTTTATAAATCTCAGCTTTAATTTACTTTCACATGCATCTTTCTGATTCTTTTTCATTTCTTCTCACTATCATATTTATTATTTATGCCCAGCAATATCTGCAGTCCCTTCTTTTTGGCCTACTTCTGTCTCACCATCTGGTTTTATTTAGAGCTGTTCAGACCAGCTTCACTCTAAGTGTGAGGACAGCTGAGATGGGGTGTTAAAATCTTGGCCTAAGAGTTACTATCCTTCTTCCCTCATGGTGTATCGCAGTATTTACACAGCAATGTATAGCAAGATTGAACTGCTTTGTTTCAAAACAAAACAAAAAGTTTATTATACAATATTATACAAATGACTCCTAGTGCTGCCACAGTAATCTAACATTCTGATTATTTTGGTTTCAGAATAACAGTTCATCACACTGGTAGTTTTTTTTAAGCCAGCTGACTGGCTGTGCACAGTAACAAGAGGAGGGGGGCTGTATCTGCATTACTCTATGCTCCTTACATTATTTTCTAGACTGATTCTTCTTTTATACTGTATTATTATCTTTTGAGAAAGTCATGTCATCCCTTTTGGTGTAGATTTTTTTCTTCTTCTTTTGACCGGACCATGATATGTTTCTTCTTGAGCTGTTTTAGCCTACTTCACGTTTTCAGACAGGTTCTAATAATAATTAATTGATTATACAGGTCTGGCAGTAATTAAGCCTTGTTGTAAGATAGTTGAAATAAACCAGGTAGCATGATTGCTCATCACTAACACATGATATACTAGGTGAATCAATTGTATATTGATATAGGGCCAGGTTTAGAATAGCGTTACATACGCTTAAAGAGGGATCTGTAAAGGGGACGAAAATAATCTGTAATCTTAAAGGCTTTAACAACTGATTGTACTTCCATTTGTTGATTAAATTAAGTAAATCTCGTTGCAGAGTTGCTGAAGGGACTGTGGACGTGTGCTCATACCAAACAAATGTTTAGTGGATGTAGAGATTGCCATTGAAGGGCTTTCTCTGAAAACCCATGGTACCACTGTATGGACTTTGTGAAAAGGCATCTAAAAGACCCTCTAGATGGAAATTTTGATCCTAAGGGTAAAGATAAATGATGTTTACAAAGTCTAGATTTGAAGCCATTTCTTTTTCTTCCCCTGGAAATCTTCGTACTAAGATTATCATATTGGGGTTTACAGCATAGAATATTTAAATCCAAAATGAAATTATGGTGCTTAATCCCCATATCTCTGCTCCTGTTAAGTTATTCAGTAGTAACATTTAAAATAAGGTAATCCTGTTGATGTGTGCTATGTGGGGATATAGTTCAGGCTGCTCTTGGCTGTTTATTGGCTCGCTATTTATAGCAAACAACCTTCAGGTTTTCATGTTAAAGGAAATAAGTGGGATGTTATATCTGGATGCAAGCCCAAAAATAAATAAATAAATAAGCCACTTGGCTTCCCGCAAAATTCGTGGCATCTGTCATGTTAGATTTCATCCACCTCTGTGCAGCAGCTCTTTAACATGCCACCAACTGAAGCAGCAACAGGACAGCAGGGGGAGAAAAAAAAAAAAAGGAGGGGGCGGTGGTGAAATGAAACATGCAGGGAGCCAGAGGAGATGGAGACAGATAAAGAGGGAGGGAGACAGGCGAGAAGAGGGAGGAAGAGACGGCATCTGAGGGAACAAGGTGCAGAACGATAATGATGGAGACATGAAATGGAAGGCAGAGGGTGGGGGACAGACAGAATGAAGAAGTGTGGAGAGTGTTTGAAAAAAAAAAAGAGGGGGAAAACAGCACCTGGGGCCGGCAGGAGGAAATGAGAGGGAAAGACAGGGACAGGGCGAGGGGATGGAGAGGGCGGTGGAAACGAGGGGAGGAGAGATCGGAACGAGAGAGAAAATGAGCACTAAGCCCCCAGATTCCTTTCGCGGCGTCTTGGCAGATTTGATGAGGCCTGACCAGGTGTGGGAAAGAGGAGGAGGAGAAAAAGGAAGAAGGCAGGCGTCAGCTTACTGTAAAAATGGGGCTAAATTTCCTCACGACAAGCATCGATTGCTGCAGCCAGATGTGTGAAAAAGTGCAGCTCGCAGGAGATCAAAAGGAAAAGCCTAAATCTCGGAGTGGGATCAGCGAGATAATGTGTGGGAGATTGTGCGGGTCGATCGCACGCCGAAAAAGTCACAATTGGGTTTCCCGCTCATCAGCCTCGCCGTCGCCTTGTTATCCATTCAGCACCATTTCAGCCGTGCCTGGTCCTCATGCTGCTCAGACTGTCACACAAGAGGTGTTGCCTGCGAAAGTGGAAACGGAGCAAACACCCGGCAATCTGTGGAGGACAGCGAGGCTTCTAACTGGCAACATACAAACACACGCGTTCATCGCACACGTGCTGACATATTAGGAGCCCCAACAGGAGGGTGCATTTAGCCTAATCAAACAGATACGCCATGCTTGTAGCTCTAGCTACGAGGTCAGTACAGTACAACGACATGTTTAAGTTGATATGATCAAGCTTGTATGTGACACACCTACAAAACGTAGCACATACAGTTCAAATAAAATTATGGTTTTCCACATTATTTTACAAAGATAAGTAAAAGGCCTGATACGTGGAAATAAATTCCTTTGCATCCTCCTTCAGCTTGCATTCTGTGTACCGTATATTTCGGACTATAAGTCGCACTTTTTTTTCTTAGTTTGGCCGATCCTTTTACTTATCGTCAGGTGCGACTTGTATATCAGTTTTAAATGGTAAATCATACTGAACAACATGAACCAAGTAGCAAACGTTACCGTCTATAGCCGCAAGAGGGCGCTCTAGGCTTGTGGAAACCATATGCTGCTCCTGTACCACTTAAAAATGAATTAAAACATTAACTTATAAACAACAAAGACTGAACACACGTATGTATGTTGTTTCGCTGTTTTAGTATGCCTTTACAGAACCCTGTGATTGGGCTGTCCGTAAAGCTATAGCCGCTAGCGCTAGCTTACAGGTCTGTTGTCCAAGCGGGTTACAATTTCACTGATGCACATGAGCTTCATGTTGCTCTGAAACATCCGTGCCGTACTGTTAGCTTAGCATGTAGCACCGTTACGTTCGCTGTCTGATTTCAGACCGAAATGCGCGGACGACGAATTTCCGGGTTGGAGTTGATGGCCTGTTGTGCTAATTTACCCCAGTCAATCTCCCAGGTATGTTCCATATTATTCAGCCGATTGTGGATGCAATTGAATAGTTGCCTTACCAGATTAAATATAAGTTTTTAGTCTTGGATTGTGTGAAATAAATTTCTATATAAATGCGACTTTAAGTCCAGCGTGCCTTACATATGTATTTTTCCTCTTTATGACGCATTTTTTGACTGATGCGATTTATATTCCAGAGCTGTTTAAAGACCGAAAAGTACGGTAATTTAATCCCAGCATCACTGAGGTTCTGTGGGGCTATTAGTGAACAAACAGAACCCTGAAAGCCAAGGAACACCGCAGAAAGTACCGGGAGCGTACAGAGACATGGCATTAAGCAAAGAAGCAGCTGAGAGGCCCACAGTACATCTAGAGGAGCTGAAGAGATCCACAGTCCGGGTGAGTTGGGTCTATTGACAGGACAGCCAAAAATCTGGCCTTTATGAAGGAGTGGCATAATGAAAGCAAACAAGAGGTCTTGTCATGTATTAGACATAGCGAACGCGTGGAAGAAGGTGCTATGGTCAGATGAGACCAAACTTGAAACTTCATGCCAATTGGCAAGCCACTGTATTTGTGATCTACCTAACATAGTATGGAGTACGGTGGTGGCAGCACCATATGAATGCTTTGCTTGCGCTAAATAGTGGGTAATTGAGAATATGGATCTAAATACAAAGAAACCCTGGAAGGAAACCTGTAAGACCTAAAGGATTAGATATATTGATGTGACATTCAACTGAGGATCTATGTCAAGACTAGGAAAAGTGATGTTCACATACACTGTCCATCTCCTTTGACACAGCTCAAGCTATTTTCCAAAGAAGAGTGGACAACACTTTCTGCTCTTTAGAGACATTCCAATATATAGCCGCAGCTTTAATTTCCTGGGAAAGGTACTTCTACAGAGTATTGTCTCAGGGAGGTACACCAACCAATGCTACACTTTCCAGATTTGAATTTGTAAATAAAAAAAGAAAACCATGCACCTTTTTCCTGCTAATTCACTGTTATGCGCTACTGTTTGTTGATCATGAACATAAAATCCAAAAGCAAAAGCAACATTAAAATGTTGTAATAGAACCAAATGTGGACAATTTAAAGAGGCATGGGTCCTTCAGCATGGCAATATCCTTCAAAGACGTGACAGCACTTTACAAAATGCTCCTCATTTCTTCACTTTCTCAACGCGAAACACATTTTTATGTCACCAACATGGTGAGAAAAGCTTTACTTTTAACTTGGTTGCCAAGATGAAGTACGTATTGCGAGGCAGACACCTAGAGGGGAAGTGGGCTTCAGGTGCTTCACCTGTCTACAGGCTCATAAAACAGATGTTGTAAGGCTGACATTTAGTATCCGCAGCTTGTCGCTGTTCCATGAAAATATTAATTTGTACCACAAGTGGCTCCGGTGGGAAACGCTTGCTCGACACTTCCCATTGAACTGTACAGCGTCGTACCTCGGCGGATGTCAGGAGGAGCCAGGTCTTTGAAACCAGAAATACACAGGCGTCAGGATGTTATTTCATCTTCTCATTGTCAGAAAGCGCGTACAGAGAGAGAGGCGGCGAGGGTTTGTACAGGCCCAATTAAAACTTTCAAAGCTGTGAGTTCTCTTTGATCTCTGTACACGCTCCCGGATGACGAGCTTCGGTGTTGTTGTGGGCTTTCCTCCGTGGCGCTGTCCTGTAACCCACCAGCTCCTCTCGTCTGAGCCTTTCTCACTCCCCAGTTGTCATTTCCGTCCGAATAAATCCAGGCATGCGTCATTCTGTTGACGTTAGTTTCTGCAGTTAATCACACCATCCTGTTTCAAAGATGGCTTGCCTAGGATAGCGGCTGGGCTCTTGGGTAGCTCCTCGGCTCGACTCCACACTGTTCGGGTTGTTTCTAATTACAATGTAGTAACACCTCAGTGTGCGTGGGGTCCTCAAACCAAACCCCCATCTCATTCATCCCCCACCAAACAGAAATGTCTGCACCTTGTCGTTGGAGCAAAGGGGAGATTTCAGTGCTGCCATTGTCCTTGCAGCTCAGAATAAACTCAGTCGCTGTTGTGAGTTTTGAAAAAGAGCTTTTTGATTCTTGTAATGGAGTTGCTCTCACGACTGTGTAACGACCAGGAATGCCACTCCAATAATAATAATAATAACGCCAAGTCTTCAGCTCTGCTCAGCTTGTTTATCGCCCTGTTTTTTTTTTCTTTTCTTGTGACACTAATAGCCTTTATTTGAAAGCAGGCTGACAGAAAACGGGATTGAGCGAGAGGGGGAAGACACTGAGACGCCCGTACGGTACATGGGTGGTGCGCCCGTACGGTACATGGGTGGTGCGCACTACATCTGCCTCACCACTGGTACCAAGTATCACTGCCAAATGGAAAACCCCAAAATCAATGCTAGTCGAGCCGTGTTGGTCTTGGGGGGGGCAAACTGGTTTCAGGTGAATAATAAACTGGTTCCTCAGGTGAAATAATTCAGTTTTTTTAAGGCGGGATGAAGCATGACGAGGATGAGTGAATCAGCGCTTCATCTGCAGTAACAGCCTGGTCTGTTGAAAATGGAGATGAGGAATTTTACTGGTCCGTCTATGCAGTTTGACTCATGACTGAAAAAAAAAAACAACATCCCGGATGGAAGCGATCAAAACCAAATCTATCAGTCAGTAGCCGTGTTTCCATCAACTTTTTTTTTCCCATCAACACATTTTGAAATTGAATTACAAACATGACCAACAACGGTGTGAAAAGTAAAGGAGGGTCACCCATAACTCAAATTAAGAGAAACATGCTTCCTAGGCAGCTGACCGCAGGTTGTACCTAAGCAGATGGCCCAACTAATTAGTGAGTGTGCTTTTTATGCGGCCTGTGTTACGGTGTAAAAATCAGTGTGGCAAAACAGGCGTCATATTTATTTGAACGCTACTACAAAATGTATTCATCCATTTTCTATACCACTTCTTAGGGTCATGTAAGGGGATGGCGCTTATCTCCAGTGGTCATAAAGCGTGAATCGCTGTGGACTATAATAAAGATGCCTGTCGAAGCCGGGACAACACAGTGAATAGACATTATTGCAATTATCAATATGTTAGATCATTTAGAATCAGCTGCTCTGATTCCCAACCAATGGAAGGGTGGATTATCTCAGCATCGGTGAAAAAATACTCTCTGTTCTGCTTGGAATAAAAGCAATTTAATCATGTTTTCAGATTTATTATACACACTGTTAATTCGTGGTATTTTTACTAAAGGTCATCATACTGTTGGAATCTCATACCGGCCTGTGCTGAAGGGACTGAAATATCACCTCAAAGCCTTTGAGTTTCAGGCAGCTTATTAAAGCCCCAATCTTCAGAAATTTCATCGAGATTGATTATTATAATTACAGCTCTGCTAAAAATGTGCTATTTCAAAGTGCACAATACTTTATTTCCTAACTGCAAAGTGAACTCAAAGTCTGTTAAGCCCCAAGGTGAAATGCTAATTCGTTTTTACACGTGGACTCGGCTTTTTCCCAATGTAATTTGTAATTAGACTCCCGACTTTGTATTGAAAAAAAAATACAATAAAACTGTGTTTTGAAGTGCAAGAAATGTATAGGTAAAACATTTTTCTTTGGGAAAAAAAAAAAAAAAACCTAAGCGTAATCCCAAACTGAGATGAATATTTCAGTTCTGGGTGTCAACATCAAAGCCATCAAAAAGATGCGCGCATGTCTCAGTGATAAAGAGCTTCCTGGAAGGGGAATGATCACTTATTGTGAGCATCAGGCCCTCAGAGATATTTAAAACAGCTCATTCTGTAAGCCTGCTTTGTTTTTCATCCAACCTCTCGAGCAAATCCCTCCTTTGACTGCTAATTGAGCAATTAGTGCAATGTCGCTCTCTCAAAATTACCGGTTGTAATCCCACATTAGGTGTTTTTTTTTTTTCACATCCTTAGTTCGAAATCTTTTGGTAGCTCATTTAAAATTACAAGCAAGCCCCTTCTGATGAGGTAATTTGCGAGCAAGATAAAGGGAGAAGCATTTGCTCTGGAAATGTTTGAAGTTCGGACTTTTTCAAAGTGAGCAGCAGATTAAAGATGGAGTTCGAATCTGTGGATAAGAAGCGCGGATGTGACAGAGAGAGAGAGAGAGAGAGAGAGAGAGAGAGAGAGGGAGGCAGCTGAGGTGGAGGTGCCACTCTGCTGATGGGCCCTGGTTAAACATGGGATGTCGCGTCTTCAGGGAAGCAGCGCAGAGCACCGCGGACCTGGCTAATGGGAATCTGTTGCTTGTCATCTCTGGCCGTGCCGTCTCATCAGAATGTCAATAAGAGGAAAAGAGAAGTATAGAATTTCTGTTGCCCGCAGACGAGTGCGAAAGTGACTGAGCAACCCCGAGAGCAGAGCCAACGCAGCGCCACAACGGAGGGATGGGGGCGCAACTTGGGGGGAGATATAGATTGATGAGGGATTGTTTGCTTGAAATAAGATTTCATAAGAAGCTGTAGATTTTCTCCCTCCAGCTGCAGGTATGAAACAAAGTTGTGTCACAGGAGCAGTATGACGACACCCACTCAGTCACACACACACAGACACACACACACACACACACACATACACACACATGCACCCTTTACAATGTTTAACTTTTGGCACCGTGCTTAGGCAGAGGTGGGAACTTAGACACGGAGTAGGTGTTGGTTGCTACATATAACGCCTTTGAGTATAATAAGAAAAACACAGCTTTATAAATGATGACTTATGCAGTGATAATTGCAGCGTGCACTTTGATATTAATAAATGAGTTAAAAATGGCACACCGCGTGTGGTTCTCAACCCAAAAATTGGACTAAAGTGATACATGTCCAGAGATCTTCACAAGTCAAAATCGATTCTGGATCCGTTTGCCCCAAGCAAGATTTTAGTAGTTTTGCAGTTTTCATTAGTTTTTATTTAGTTTTGACCTTAGTTTTAATCCATTTCTAGTGTTTGTTTGTTAGTTTAGTTTTTTAATGCTGCTTTTCGGGACTTTGATGCAATCAACTGGTTCCCTTATATAGGAATTTTTTGGCCAATCTGTATAATCTGACCCAATCTAATCTGATTGAATTTGACTTTGTAAAGTGCCTTGAGATGACGTGTTTCATGAATTGCCGCTATATAAATAAAATTGAATTGAATTGAATTAAATTGAATTAATGCTTAGTTTCAGTTTAGTAATTTATTGCTTAGCTATTAGTTTCAGTTACAGTTTCAGTGTTTTTTGTAGCTAATCGAGTTACATAGCAGGGGCAGGACTGAAAGCAAAAATAGAAATGGTACCAAACATTTAAAAAGCAGTCGTATTGGAAGGAATCTCGAATTGGACTCTGTTGCTTTCTCTCGACTTTAGCTGACATGGCACTATGTGTGAACAAACGGGGGCAACACAGATGACCTGACTGACGTCCCTGCCATCTGCTGGCGTATGGCGGCACAGCGAGAAAAAAACAACGACCGCAAACTAGGCTTCATACTAACGCATGAGAGACACAAACAAAAACTGAGCCCAATTTCTCTATAAATTTAGTTCGTTTTTGTTAGTATTGTGAACACTCGTTACAGTTTCGATCAGGTGTCTTCTTTTTGTGTTGTTGCAAAGTCTTGTTTTAATATTTAAGTCAGTTAATTACATTTCTTTTTACTTTTAGTTTTGTTTGTTCTTTTGTTAGTTTTCGTTAATGGTAATAGCCTCTGTCTCGATTTCAAGTCAAGCTCAAACATGTAATTTTTAATCAAAGTTGTTAACGACCAATCTGGAAAGTCCAAAGAGCCACTAGCGGCTCCAGAGCCAGAGGTTGTAGACCTATGACTTTGTCCTAGTCAGGTCTAAAGTTTCTATCTGAAATGATACTTTTCTCATCTGCCTATAATGTTACATTGCTAGAGATTGTGTGTTTAAAACGCCACTGTTTGTCTGTTGGACTAATTTAACACAGAAACATTTACCAGTCATCTTATAACATCTTTCAACCAGCGTGTGATATGGGGTCCATGGGGAAGGGACAAGATTTTTAAGAAAATTAAGAATCCACGTTTTGTCGCCTTAAATGAAGTAAAGGTTTCAAAACTATTTATGATTAAAAACAGTTTTCAAAAGAATCTTTTAATCAGTCTTTAGACTCCTAGTGCTCGCCTTCCTGCCAAAAAAAGGAAGAAGAAGCAGAGACAGGTCCTTGATGAATGTCTGGTTCATAACAGTGATGTGACTAAGGGTCTGGGGTGTGGTGGGGGAAAGGGGTAATGATTTAATCATTGTATAACGGATGGAGGACATCATTCAGACTCCGATTAGTGCAGGTGTTTGCCACCCCAAGAATACTCAGGCTGATGAATCTCGCTGTCAGCGCTGGAAGTGATGGTGTGGTTTCCTCTGGACGGTCAAGAGCATACACAAGTTATTTTTAAATTGCCACAGATTCATCTCCAGCAGCACATGCAGAGGAGTCCGCTCAAGTGTTCATTAGCAGTTTGTTTTTCGGCAGGGTTTGGCTCATGTATTATTTACACTGACTTTCAATAAACTCTTGCCAAGGCTGCAATTAACACTTATTCTCATCATTAATTCTCCAGATATGTAGTTGGTCATACGGGGAGTTATTTCACAAATGAAAACAGGAAAACAACGTTTGCCGAAGCCGAAGACGACATCTTCAAAAGACGGCTTTTGGTTGATCTGCAGTTAAAAGCCGAGCAGCTTTAGCTTCACTGATACTAGGTTAGTGGAAAATTCCCACTCTCAGTGAGCTTTAATCTGAAAAGAGAATTGCTTAATGATCATTAACCATCTGCTTAACATTAGTTAGATTTGAGCTTGACTGTTAAAAGGAAATCTGCTGAAATCTCTCTGTAGGTTTATAACTGGGGTTTTAAAATAGCTGTAAAAAGGTTTCCCTTTTTGACCCCTTGTCAAAAAGTTCATTAAGTCTAAAAAGTGTGATTTACAATTACTTATATTCTATTTTATTTCTGTTTGTGTCCACATGTTAATGCGTGGGCACAAAGCTGCAAACACATTTAAAAAGAGTAAGTCGAGCGTTTACCAGGTTAACTTCGAAACATCCACCAACATCCAATCCAAATGTGGAGAAAATAAAAATCCCATTTTATTGCGTGTCTTTTCGGAACTGGGCTTAGAAATGCAACTATGTACACGGCATCGTAAAGATATTCACGCCCCTTGACTTTTTCACATTTCCTGCGCCGTATCAGACGACTGTATACCATATGTTTCAGATTTTATTTCTAATTTAAAAACAGTGTATCCCTTTTTCTTCCACTCCCCAAGTATGTGCCATTTTGTTTGCTCTATCACCTAAAATCACAAAAAAGCACATTAAAATGTTTGATTGTTATGAGTGTTCAAGGGGTTTGAATACTTTTACAAGATTATTGAGAGGACAAATTTGAAAAGATTAAGCCGTTATACATCTTTTTAAAAAAAAAAAAAAATTTATTTGTTCAGAGAAAATCCACCCTACTGACTCATACATGATAGTATTTTCCAAAATACTATCAATGACTTATTCCCCCTTTTTAAGCATTTTACAAAATAATGGTTCTGCGTATATATATATATATATATATATATATATATATATATATATATATATATATATATATATATATATATATATATATATAAAAGATAACAGTACAACAAGGATCTTTCATCTGAGTTAACACCCACGATCCATTCGCCTGTTTGACTCAGACAAAGAAAAGAAGAAAACAGTCCTGTTAAGGCTCCCAGTCAGTTCTCGCAGGGCCTTCAAGTTGTTTTGGATGAATGGGAAACGGAACTCCAGAAAAGTGCGCTCTGTGCGAGAGTCCAGGCTTTGAACAAGGCTGTAATTGGAGAGCTTGACAAAGAAGAGGAAAGAAAACAGAGAGCTGGTGGGACTCTCTGGCCTCCTAATTCGACTCGGGGACACGCTCGTTTGACAGACTGGGGGAGGAGAGACGTGTAAAAGGAGCCGGGGAGACCTGCTGCTGTATCCCTTATTTTCTGCTACTGTGTACGTGAGATCTAAATATGGATTTTGCTGTACATTTCTGTGTCCAATATTAGCCAAGGCACGGCGGTGTTTGAACACCGACATGAATACAGGACTGTGAGATACTGTATGAGAACCAAGTAATATGCACTGTAAAACAGCGGCAAAAATGCTTTCGCCGACCACAGGAAACGCTGCACCACTCCTGATGTGAGAACATCTCTGGGACTCCATCCAGGATTTGGTTGGCGGTGAGAGATAAAAGACTTCCAGGGCGGCTTTAATGGTTTTAGTCAAAAAAGGTGACTCTAAAACATGTTTGAATGCCTGAATGCGTGTCCAGGTGTTGGGTGATTACCCCGGCTAAACGGCTCTACCATCCGCAGATATCCCCGCTCTTGGGTTTTGGAGGTTCTAGAGTTACGGGGCGGTCTATTTTTGCCCCCTGACCAAATGTGGATGCGCTCTCAGTCTGAAACGGAGACTGCGGGAACGTGTTTTTCAAACCCTCCTCTGCATTAACGCCCCGCAATTAATCACGTCACCCAAAGACGCATTATTCATTGTGAAGCGCACGACTAGCAATCAGTGAGTGAGAAGTGGTTGGAGTTGCTATAGGCGGGAACTTTGATATCGCCGTTGACAAGGCTGGGTGACAAGCGGACACCGGCGAGTAAAAGGTTCTGACATTATGGTAACCTTGTTCTGAATTTCATCATTAGTGGCGGCACCATCGTCCTGTGTTGCTCCATATATAATGATATGATTATCTAAAACAATTACTATTACTATACTCTTCAAAGTGGCAACATCAAAGCATAAACTTGATAAACGTGATGGAAGGAAAATCTGGTACTAGCGAGGTTTACCTTATTGATGATAATATTAATAATTTTTTCTTTATCATTTTTATTAGATGAACAGAGTAATGCAAAACTTGTAGGCAAGCTGAACTGAGCTGTACTTTGCCCATGATCATGCTTATTGCACAGAACGCTATTCATTTTTGTCCTGGTCTCTATAGGACAGTGCTAGAAATAGGACGAGCTTACATTAGCTGGACGCTTAGTCAGGCTATCTGTTCACGTAGCAACTTACGGAGGGTCGCTTGCCAATTATAGTCACTGTAGTAAGAGCTGTAAGTTCAGTGTCTCCAGATGCTCCAGCGGTCCTCTGCAGCGTGGGTGAATATGAGAAGACGTCACATAGAATTGGGAGTGAAGGAAAAACTTCCTGGACAGGAACTGATTGCTCTCCCTGTTTTCAGTTCATCTCTTTGCTTCTGACACATCTGTTTTTAGGCTTCCTACGATCATTGTTTGAATGATCCATGCGGATGGAAATCGGCTTAAAGCATGCTTGTAGCGTTGAAGGGTGGTGCTCGTTTTTTTTTTTTTTTTCAAAAACATGGCAAATTGGTCAGTCCTCAAAACCTCCTGAAAAGCTTCTATTTTACTGCATCAGCCACCTTTGATTGGCTTAGTTTATCACCAAATGGGCTGGTTTCTTTTACTCATCCATATTTTGCTACTTAATTGCTCTGTTTCACTTTGAATTGGTGTAAGTGATGAAATGTACGCGACCTGTATAGAGACCTTGAGTGCCTTTCTGCTTACCCTTTTTAACAACACACTCTTTTAATGATAGGATTCTCTGCAGATGAATGGTGGTGGTGGTGGGGGGGTATCTTAGGTAAACACAAACACACATCACTTTTTTTTTAATCAGCAACTAGTATTTCTGTGACTAATGGTTGGCTTGTTGGAGGCCTGCTACATGTCCCACAACCCGGCTGTGAATGTAAACTGAGCTCAGCAGCCCCTACTCTGAAGGGAAGAGCTACAAACATTCAGGGGAGAACACAATCATGCTCCAAATGCAGACTCAACATCAAACATCCCTTATTTTTTTTCCCTGTTGTGGGTTGCGTTTGTAAGTGCAAAGCTAAAGCCTGACTGCTCTGAGCCCTTGACTCATTTTTTTTCCTACCGACAGCACATGACTGACTTTCAAACACATTTGACTTTTGAAAAGAAAAGAAAAAACATACAGGGATGACCACTGTGACCCTTTTTGTAAATATTTGGACCCCTTGACTTCTTTCACGTTTTCATGCAGTGCGTGCTTGTAAAACAGAATGAAAAGGATTCATGGTTTTATGATTTTTTTTTTTTTTAAAAGCAAATAAAAATCTAAAAAGTGGACGATTCTGTTCACCTACATGGCAAATGCTGGAAACCTCTTCTCCCTGAACAAAGCATTGTGCTGTGGGGAGGCTTTTCTTCAGCGGCGATGGTTGGACTTAAATTCAGTGCAGAAAACCAGTTAGCTGTCCTAAAAGACTTGAGCTCGAGGTCAAGGTTCATCTTTCGGCAGTGCACCAACCCTATGAATACAGCCAGAGCTACAATTCCTTTGGTAGAAATCAAAACATATTTATGGGTTAGAGAAGCCTAGTCAGAGTTTAGACCCACATTCAGTTAAGGTTTAATGACAAAGCTTGAGGATGTCCATCAAATCTGTGAGATTTGGAGTTATTGTGTGATTTTGAAAGAAGGATTGCACAAATCTCACTTTTCACACCCATCTTTCCTTTGCTACATTGCGTCGTTTTATCGCGTGCAGTCCCCATAAAAGCCGCTGGTTGTGACGTGATCAAACGTGTAAAGGTTCCACGGGGCTTTGCGTGGGACTGCATGTGTTTTTTAACAGTTTCAGGCAACATCCGAAATCCCATTTACTTATCGAGCTCTTCCTTTTCTTGCTTCATTTTCATAAATTTAGACTATTTTCCACCCAGTCAGGTCTCTAGAGAACCTGATGGCTGCAGCACAGCGGTTGTTGCTAGGGAATCCGCGTTTTGTATGTGCAAATATAGGCTCTGTGAGAGCGTGTGAGTGACAAAGGATAGAGAGCGAGAACACCAACTGTGTAGCTATCGGTAATAATTTAGGGGATTCGCCAGTGGTTTTTTTTCCCCCCTCGCTCACTGATTTGTTGGTTTTTTGTGTTAAACACACATTTTTGCAGGTAAAAAAAAAAGCTGATGTCAGGCTGCTGCTCTTTTGCCACCTCTTCAAATGTCCACTGGACAGATGGCATATTCCAGCAACTGAGCCTTTCCCACCTAGCGCCCTCGAGTTCTCCCGGCGGGGCCGTCCTGTTGGGAATCGGTGCGATTAGGTCCTCTAAGTGGCTCGGCTGAAACGGATGAAAGCCTCTCCGCGAGTCTTCCCCTCGTCTGATGCTTACAGAGATGGATGCAAGCGCCTCATGAGGGGCGTACTGAAGTTGCGTAGGGCACGAGTGACAGCCGTCGCATCGCCGTCTCCTATCCTTCGGCGCCTCTGACCTGTGCTTTTGCAGAGGGTCTCTCCTGAAGAGCTGAGGAGTATGAGTGAACGGGGCTAACTAGCTTAACGGAAACATGCTTCGGCCCCTCCAGGGCTAAAATGGAACGAAAGAGGGATTTAAAAAAGCTGAAAAAATAGGAGGCAAAAAAAGTCAGAAGGGCATGGAGGATGATGCCATGCTGGTTGCGCAAGCGGCTCCGATCCATCCCTCCAGGAAGTCATGCCGCTTCTCCTCTGTGTTCGGAGGAGGCTGCGTCGCCATGGCAACCACGGCAGCTCACCGGGTTCGGTCGTACATGTGCACGCATGGATGTGTTTCATGCGAGCACATTGTCTCATCGCCGCTGCAACGGTGCTTCCTCCCTCTGTGATGAGTGTGTGTGTGTGTGTGTGTGTGTGTGTGCGTGTGTGTGTGTTTGCGCGCTGTTTTATGAGCATCACACGCACACCTGCGTGTGCACAGCGGGAGAGACACGCACACACCGCCATGCGCACGCAAAGAGAGCCTCACGTTTCCAGTTTACACTGCAGGCTTTATTTTTAGCACGTGGCACTTATATAATCAGGGTGACACTGGGGGGAAATAAAAAGAAGGAGGAAAAAAAAAAACAAACATCTCCAGTATTTTCTTTCCCCTCTGTCTGCCACTTTTTTTTGCTTTCTGTTTTTCTCCTTCTGGTCCTGATCCATTTTTTTTTTTTTTTTTTTTGTGGTTTCTCACCCATCGTTCCTCCTTTGTGATATCTTTCTCCTCCGCTTGCTTTCATTATATGTTTGACTCCATTTTATCTCTTTTTCCGCTCTTCTGCCTGTTTTCCCCCCACACATCTGTCTCCCTCGCTTCTTGCCTCGCCATAGCAGCCGATGAAAGGGGACGCAAGGAGGCAAAGAGGCACAGGGTAAAAATGTTGAAACAAAGAGGGGAGAAATGTTTAGGGGGGGGGGAGAAACTGGTGGGTGTAAGGACAACGCTGAGATGAATAGAGTTATAAATACAACAGCAGACAGGGGGAGAGGTTGGTGGATGGCACAGACGAGCAGGCAGCTTCTCTCCTAAGGAGGAAACTAGGGATTCTTTCCTACACTCTCTTGTCTAGGGCCCTTTCTCTTCTCGTCTTCCTCCATGTAGGCCCGTTCCTTGAGGTAATTTGAAAATAGATGACATTTCAGGATTAATTTGTGGGATCAGTGGAGAAAGGGCTTGTGCAGGCCTGCAGCCAAGGTGATGGGAATAACCCAGTCAGCCGGCCTGTCTCCCGTTGCATTCGGTCAATCATAGCTTCGCTCATAAAGGGCCTCTCAGAGGGCTGACGTCATGGTTTACTTTGGAAGGAGCTGACATTTGCTGCGGGGCCGCGGCGGCGCGTTTTGATGTGATCAAGTGCGGCTAAGCTGAACGAGGAGTCATCAAAAAAGGGAAGGTGTGTGCTGAAAGCGTGCGCCGCCTCCTTCTACTTGGTCTCTGAGGAAAACTGTTTCCGCTGTGATCTATAGTCGCTTTCACTTGGTACGTGGCTGTCGATCTTACTTGATGAAAGTCAGACACTTTGGTTGGGGGGAGCAAGGGATGGTTTAGGGATCATGAAGTGAAGTTCTGTTGAAAGATTCTAGGCAACTAATGTCTTAGGTGTGGTATGCAGCTCTATATCTTTGCAGAAAAACCGGGGTATATGAGGATCTGTCTTCCGTCACCTGTCAGAAGGATGTCCAGCTTGACCAGCAACGATATTTTCTCCCTCGCTTGAAAGCTGCGAATCAGAGTTATCATGTCACCCGGCCCAGGCGTCAGGTGACTGTCCCAGTGTGTGCTCTCCATCAACCTCTGTCAGGATGGGGAAGTGAGCAGGACTCAGCACGTGGCACAAAAAAGTGGCCAAAAGTCCACAGGGTTTTTTTACCCTCTGCTCTGTCTGGCAAGTCTATGCTTATATTCTGGCGGCAAGAGCACCTTGAGGGTGATGATCTTGTGTTGGATTCATTTCCTCCAACTACAAACGTTGTTTTAGCTGAGTAAGCCTGATCTCATGGCTACTGTCAACCGCCTCCATGGTGGAAATCCAAGCATCGTGGTTGGGTCAAGGTGGCCGGCATAGTCTGCAGGGACGCTGCCACATTGTCGAATGGTTCCTCTATATTTTTCTGATGTCATTAATAGCCACAAGATTGACTGCGGAGTTAGCTCTGCAGTGTAATCCTTATCCTCTAGGCTTGCGCTAGCATTAGCGTCTTGCCCTGGGTTTGCAAAGGGTACTTTCTTAGCATTTGTCTGCTTTTTTGTTCTCTCCTAGTAGCTATAAGTGTATGACAGAAAAATTATCATAACACCCGACCTTCTAGTGGGAACAAGCAGATGAGCAATGTTACCGTATATTGATTGAATATTAACTTATCCAATGGGAGCTCTGTAAAGACGTGTCTACACCACAGCGTGCGGTCTAGTACCCAGACACCTAAATTTAATTTAAGTTTAAAGCAAACTCTCGGTCATTTCCCCCTCAGTTTGGTTTGTTTCAAAACTACCCTACCAAGACTGGTCGGAGGCGGTGGTCTCTCCAGTTCCATACGAATTGTAGAGTGGTCCGTTCATGGTATAAATGTGATCCGGCCTCGATCAGACGCAACAGAGTTGAGCCAAACACCTTCCAGTAGCAAGGTTGACTGCATTACTGGATGCAGTGAAGTAAACAGCCCCATGCAACTTTCAAGATATCGTCTTAAAATTACTCGGCACATTTCTCAGCAAATTTGACTTGAACTGGTACAGAGAAACAAAATAATTATATCATTAAAATCTCGGTTTGTTTTCTACTAGCTTAGAACACACCATCTGCTTCCTGTATTTAAACTAAACAGACTGAATGTTCTCATATGGTTTGAAGTGATTGGTATTGGTTTAATTGGAGTTTTATCTGTCAAAAGGAACCAAACCACTCAAAAAAGTTGCAAGTTAACGAGCTCCTCAGCTGATTATGACCAAAGTAATTGATATGAAAACGCCTGTAGTGTTCCTACTTAGTGTCCCTCAGGACCAGAACTAAACAAGGGGATGCAGCATTTAGTCATTAACAGGACTCTGGAGAACGTGACTGCAAACTGAGGAGGTAATTCATCCATTTAATTCAGGTGTGTTGGACCTAGTACACTACTAAAAGTTCTAGAAAGCGATGAGTTCTACAATTGGACCAAAATCGGCCAAAAAGGAAAAATAACTTTAGGTCATTCAGAATATCCCCCCAGGCATCAATCAGGAATCACTCTGGAATCATTGTTGAGCTTGGATTACAGATGGAGGCTGCAGAGTGACGGCCTGTCACGCTGTTGTTGTAACAGCCTTTTGGTAATAACAGTCCTTCGTGAGTTTTTGTCGCTTGCCATGTTATTCCTTGCACCTCTGTCACTGTTTGAAGTGAGGTTTGATGATTACTGCTGTAGCAGAGTTGGGAGGGGGGGGGGGGGGGGGTAGAGAGCCGCTGTGTGTCGTCGAATGCTACTTCTCACTGATACTTGGCCAGAGTGGGATGCAGAGGGATCTGTCTTTGCATAGATAGATTTGACTTTTAGACATCACTCATGACTATACCACATACCCGTCGTAAGAAAAAAAATGAGTGAGCTGCTACTTTGTGTTTGTAATGTTGTGATGTTTCTCTTTGTGAAAGGGCTGAGTGAATGCCACAGGAAATCAGGGGGCTTTTAGTGAAACAATTAGAGTTTGCAGGGACAATATCAACCATAAAGTGCATTGTCAGGGATGTTTAAAGTGTTATAACAATGGGATGGCTCTTTAACACCTCCAAAAAGCTGGAGGTGTTAACACTGCAAAAAGGTAACAAAAAGTAAGTGAAATTTTGTTGAATTGTATGTATCTGTCCTTGATTTGAACAGGTAAATAAGATTCCCTGCCAATGGAATTAGCCTTTTGACCCCTAAAATAATATACGTAATTAGATATACTGCACTTAAAATAAGATGATGTAGATGAGTTGTTCCTATTTTAAGCGCACAAATCTTATTCCATTAGCAGAGCACATAAACTTGCCCTGTTCGTTTGTATACCGCTGTTTACACACAGGCTATTCATTGTTAGAAAAATAAAGTAACAGGGATATTAGCATCACATAAAAGGAAATGTTCAAATGCTAATTTAAACAAATAAAAAGCGACAGTATGTCACTCTAGAAAGGAACTGATAAAGCAGTCTTTGACCTAAGTATTTCTGCACATCTCAGGTTTACTACAGAGAGTTGGTTTCAAAGCTGTGGAGCTAAGAAACTATAAATCCTGCCTCCTTTTGTTAACTTTGCTCCTGGGGAGACTGAACAACCATGTCTCAGATGACTTCATGGGTTTACTTGAATATGCTTGATAAACGGATTCAGTGACTGTAGTGAAATATGATCAGTTGGTGACACAGTAATCTAAAGTTTTATTTCATCAGTAGATATATTGTTATAATATAGTAGTAGCCACTCCACAACTGAGCCAAACGGATCACAAGGAAATTAAATAAAAGTGACCTTAGAGTGGATCCTTGAGGAACCCCACATAAGATTTTTGGTAGCTCAGATTTATAATTACCAAATGACACAAGGCAGTCCTGATGTGGGGGGTCCTTTACAACAAATATACATTACCCTATCTCAAAGTATTTTTTATTTTATTTTTGAAAACTGGGATCACACAACATTGCTTCTTTATTTAGTAACACTGCAATTGTGTAAATTTCATAAACAACAGAAAATCAAATATTGATAATGTATGTATATTCTGAATTAGCTCTTAACTACTAATCCAACATATTACACAAATGTTAGTAATACCATGATTATAACTAGTGTTGTATTGATACCAATACCAGTATCGGACGGGGCTCCGATCCAGCACTAAAATGGTGGTATCGGTATCGGCGAGTACCAACAAATAGGCCACCGATACCATTTTGATGTTTGTATGTCACTTGAACGCAGCCTTCTCTTTCCCGACTAGTATTATACATATTATATAATTTCATGAAAGTTGCACTATTTTGGCCTTTGAGAGCCAAATCTCAGGGTTTAAAAGAGATTATTCAATTATTAATGTAATTTTACTGTCTTACTGTTGCACTACTATTATACATGTTATAATTTCACAAATGTTGCACTATTTTGGCCTTTGAGAGCCAAAAGTTTATTCAACTATTGTCACCCATTCCAGGTAGGCAATAAAAAGTTCTACTACCCTAAGTAGTATACAGTTCTTCATATTTACACACACGCATCAATTTCAAACGGATGATATCGGTATCGGCCAATACTGCACAGCCAGGTATCGGGTATCGGTATCGGGGCCAAAAAATGGAAATGGCGCAACACTAATTATAACTTTATTAATGTAATTGTATTATTGCTTTTGTAAATAACAATTCTGAAGTTATATTTTACATATTAATTTAAAATGTGCAAATATCATAAAATCAGAGCATTTTTACTTAAGCTAATCATGTCAGGAGAATCTCATACATGGGCATGCCTAACCAGCGCTGTCACCCGTGTAAACCACCTGGTCAAGTTTCCATGTCAATGTCGTTTTCAGCCTGGCGGCTCAGTAACACATTCTTGGATACTGCTCAACACGATCCAAGCAGTTGCTCTCTGCACGTATGTTCAGATATTATGCCTCTTGAGCATGGTGGATCACTTTGCACACGCTTTTCAACTCTTCTGTCATGTCCTTTGCTATGACCGGTGTTGTGAAAGCTCACACTTAACAAAAGCTAGTTCTTCGTTCAGTTCATACAATTTCAAGCTGAATTGATTAATGTTCGTAGTTTGCTACACAACGCTTGTGAGCTAAAGTCACAGTCCCAACATGCAATGGGGCCTTCTCAGAAATCAGTTTCTATTTGGGAATTTTTTTTTTTTTTTTTGTAAAATATGCCATGACATCATATATCAGTTGGCTGACCGACTTTGCCACCTCCTCTTTGCCAGCTGATGATTAATTATGTATATGTATATGTATCATATGTATATATATGATTAATTATCTCACCTGTTCTCTTACTACACGTGCATTCTATTTAATGTTGCCACATTCTCACTAAAGCTGCTCTAATTTACATGTTTCCTTGCATGCCTTAAATTTGAACTGAAAAGCAGCCTGTTCTGACTTTTTTAATTATATGACTAAAAGGTTGAGATTCTTTTGATTGTCTTTAAGCGCATTTGCTGGCCAAATCTTAATTTATGAAAATGAAAAATAACACCTGTGACGTTAATGTCATTGTATTTTTTGGTATTCTTTCTGATCCATTGTATATATGAAGATTCACCGTATATAACTGAATAACTGAATGCACCTTCCCTACTCTGCACCTTCTTGTATGAGCCGATGTGACGAGTGAATTTCTCCATTGTGAGATCAATAAAGACTATCTTATCTTATCTTATCTTATCTTATCTTAATGTGGCTGTGCTGGTTGATGGTATAGTCAGAGGTTTAGGAGCGACAGAATACGTCTTTTTAGAACTTCAATCCTCTTCTTGTCTCTCTTGTCCCTTCTAACCCAGGCCTGCTCTTATTCCCTCCACACAGTACTAGGAGAACCAGGGTGCAGACACATCCCAGCATAATCTGTCAGGTTCGAGGGTTAGGGTGCACTTTCAGTTCATATTAAATATAAAGCAAGGAAGGATGCATTTATTATTAACAAAGGGTCCCCCATAGACATATATGTGTGTATAGCAGCCTGAACTGCTTACACAGCAGCCACCGGGATCGTCCCTATGAGGGTAAATGTCACAGTTGTTTGCAAAGTAGAAAAGCCATAAAAGTTTGTTGCTCCAGAGACAGCTGTGTTCAGGTCAAATTAGGGGAAAACAGAGTTAGGCATCAGGCTCATACCATCCTCTCTTTAATTGACGTTCTTAAATCACACCTCTTCTGAAACACATCACCAGGCTATGTATGCAGGGGGTTTAATTTATAGGATGTTTTATGTAAATTGAATCACAGACCCGGTGTGGCTTTTGGACATTCACATCCACTTCAGGAGGCAGCAGAAGGCTATTTGCATGAGTCCACTGACACATGCGTTTTGATGCATTTCAATATCAGCAGTCTGTGATGGGTAGTCATGGATCTATCACGGCATTTAAAAGATACGTCTCTCGCACAACGACTTTGAAACGTTTTTAATTTGCATCTCCTTATTCAGACAAGACAGACATGACAAATAGCTGGTCTCCGGCAGCATCCTCTGTCAGAGATGTAGACGCATATATGGGTTGTTTTTTACCTTCTCCCGTCTGGTTGCCACGTGAGGCAATATTGAGAGGCAAAACTGTTGACTCAGGGGGGGAAGGAAGCTGTCAGATTAATGACGACGAAGGAGCTTGAGATGCGGCTGAGGAAGCGCAAGAAAAAAGATGCGGTGCCTTCACAGTTCACCCGACTGAGGCGTGCGTGTTGAATTTGAAGTGGTGCAGGTTTAACTTAGGTTCACCCTGCGTTTTTTTTATTTATTTTTTAAATCCAATGTCACTACCATTGCTGTTGTCATTCTTCAACTGCATACATGTCTAATGAAAGCAAATAGGCCGACGACATTTGAATTTTTTAGCAGCAGAGATGTGTCCTGACAGGCGGTGGAGGCAAAATTAGATGGGAGGAGAGACCCAGGTTAAGGGAACGGAGAGGAACGGCTATGAAGAAGAGTAGAAGTGCAGCATTGTTCTCTTCATCTGTTAATATCTGTGACAAACCGCGTTGCACCAAACTTATATAAGGCATTTATGAGCTGCCTGCTCTTTAGTTGACTGATTTCCTCTGGCTTTACAACAATCCTTTTATCAACTTTACACATAAAGCAAAAATGTGTTGCAATAAGTTTTAAGGAAATATATTAGGAAAAGATTTACAGTATTAAATTGCAATAAGAAGTGGACATTTGTAAATATTTAGTAGCTCAGTGTAGCATTAAAGGCTTTTCCAAAAAAAATTTCCTGTCGTTTACATATTTTATTTGGATCTTCCATAGGAGAAAGACAAAGGAGGGCACAATTGTGAAGTAGAGGGAAAATAGAATATGGTTTCCACATGTTTTTACAACCAAAACCTGTTCAGCCCCCTCTTACTCTGATAATCCTAAATGGAATCTAGTTAGCCTTCAAAAGTCACCTAATACATAGTGGCTGATCCTAAAAACACGGTAGTGGCAGCATTATGGGGCGTGGATGCATTTCTCCAGCTCTGGTCAGGAAGGTTGACAAGAGCTGACAAGAAGAAGGCTGAACCACAAAAACAAAAGAAACAAAAAGAAAAACAGGGCAAATCTGGAATAAAACCTGAAAGAGACATAAAACTGTGACAGAGGTTCACCTTCGCCACAGTTTATCTGAATGTGCAAAGCTAGTACAGACAGACATCAAATGTAAATGTAGCAAAAAGAGGCTCAGAAAGTAGAGACTTAGAGAGGCTGAAAATAAAGTTCTTGCCACACTTTTCAGATTGGTTTATATTAAAACAAGTTGAAAACCATGTATCATTTTTCTGCCAATATCACATAAAATCCCAGTGAAAGTCACTGATGTTTGTTGTTGTAACACAAGTGGGAAATTGTTCAAAAAGTGTGAATACTTCTATACATGAACTGATTGATGCAAATATGTTTGTTGTTCTTCCATAAAATTTACAAATGTAAAAAGTAATCTCTTGAACAGAAAAATGGTTATGTTGGAGCTTTTACAGAATTAGTCTGTAGTTACTGTAAAGACTAGCTGGAACTCCAAGGATCCAAGTAAAGATTATGGGATGCAAAAGATGGAAAATAAAATAGATAACTAAATAAATAAAAAAAAACTGAAGAAGAGATACATTTCCAGCATTAACTATTATACTCATAGTCATTTGTAATGGTAAAATCAGAGTAAAATCAGAAAATGAAAATCTGAGGAAGAAAAAGGGAAATGAATACTGCCACAAAAACACTTAACATCATCCACCTTCTCCATACAGCTTGTTCTCCTCTTCTTTGCTGTTTTTCTGTGGGTCACATGACCGAGTTCCTCTCTGAGTCAGGATGCGCTGTCCCAAGCCAGAGTTCCTGCCAGCCAGAAGCAGGAGCAGATCATTGTTTGACGAGGTAATGAGGTTTATTTTGGTGCAATGGTCCACATAATGCAGAAACCTTTCATTGTCCGTGTATCTAAACATGCCTACATGGTGAAGTCAAATGTTTGATCGTTCTGCAGATTAAAGAGGAATTTGCTCACGCTTTCTGTGGGTTAATGCATCGCCTGCGATGTTTTTTCACAGACCGTCAGGTTCTTCCCTTCTGCGATTTTCTGCATGGTAAAAGCAATAGGAGACATGTACTATGACCGGAAATTGAAGAGATCACCACCGACGTTCACATACAGACAAATATAAAGGGAAGGTATTTGTACCAACACAACAGAATTACAAAACAATGGAATGGCTTAGATTGAAGCATAGAAGGACCCAGTCAACGTATTGATTTAAATAAAACTGAAAGTCTGAGGGAAGATTTAAGGACTGATGTTTAAAGATCCTCCCTGTTCCATCAAACTGAGCTGGAACAGTTGCGATGTTTCGATTTGCGAAGCTGGTTAAGACACGCCCCAAACGACTTGTGGCCGTAATTCCAGCAACTCAAAGCGGCTGAGAACAAATTCACTCCACACTTTTAAGAATTTCACTATAAAACATTTTTTTTTAGTTTTTTCCTTCCGCATTGAATTTATGCTCCATTTTGTTTTGGTCTATTTTCTAAAACTCCAGTAAAATACGTTACTGCATTACACACAGTTTGACGTTGTAACAAAGGGGGCATTCCTCAAGACTTTTTTTTTGAGTCTATGCTGGCTTCAGTCGTCTTCTGTAGTGTAGTTTGTTGGAGCAGGAGTTTATCTACAGCTGAGAGGAATCCGAGGTGCACAAAGACGCGTTATCGCAGCTCCTTCCTCCCAGCAGCTGTTAGACTATAACCATCACTGCTCCCAACAAAACTCAGTAAGTGTTTCTCACCCCTGCTGTTATTGGACAGCTTTTCTTCCATTGTTTTAGATAAGCTGCTGCTGTTTTTGTGCACAACTCTACATGCACGTTTTATACACTTTTGGGTCACCATAGACCGTTGCCAATTTCCGAACATGCTATTTACTTGCTGCCGATACACCTAAAATCCTTCCACTCTGGGGAAATAAAATATTTTTCTATTCTAACGTGAAATAATGTGAAAAAGTTGTAGCTCGACGAATACATTTGCGAGCCGCTGCACGCCTCAAAACCTTCACCTTTGCTCCAAAGCTCGTTTGGCATTCAGCATATTTCTCTAGAAAGTCCGTTTCTTCAACCCCGTTGCAGCAGCGCTTGTCCACTAATTCACTGGAGGGAAAACAAGACAGCAAATTGAGTTAAGAGATTCGCAGTGAATTATCCAACTATGTTTATGCCCCAGTTGCACATGTCTGCTGGAGTAGAAGATGATGGGGAAACTTGAGGGATCACAGCGTTGTTGCTGCACCACTCGCTCGCTCGCCTGCTCGCTCGCTCGCTCGCTCACTTCTGCTCAGTGAGGATAATCAGATGGCATGACTCTGTGCAACACTTTACATGCCTCTAGGAAACGGCAGAGCACTGTTGGTGTAAAAACAATCAGCTTTGCACAACTGATTGATATGGTCGTCGTCAACATCCTTCTTTCAGCTACAGGGGTGAACAAGAAGTAAATCAAACCGTGCTCATCTAAAACCATAATAATCCTTGCTTTCCTCAAATCTGCCTCAAGCAAGAGTCAGATGATGATAAGCAAGAGAGCATTAAAAGATAAAATGTTTGTGTACAATTCCCATTCCAAACCAAGGCGTAGCTTTCAGCTCATAGTGAAAACCAGCAAATCGCCTTGTTTTCTGCCCAGATTTAGATGCAGTTATTTACGTGGCTTTCATTAAGGACTTGTTATGTGCTGAAGGAGCTGTTTGACTAGTGCCGTCTTCTAATGCAGCGTTACAGTATGAACGCACCGTATAACAACTGATGGGCAAAGGAGTAAGCACAGGGTATTTTAAGACAAATGTCATAATTGAAAACGCATTTCCTTGCATTTCTCTTCTTCCTGTGACTTCATAATGCCTCACTGACAATGAAAATACTCAACATTAGTTTCTTCTTTCGTTCTAGGTCCTCCCATTATGTGTCAACATTGTCCTTTTAGGTCATAGGCCTACCAGTTAATCTCTCCAGGTTGTATGCTTTCAAAGCTTGAAGTGGACATTGCAGAACCAAAGGGGCGGGGCTTCCTGGTTGCTGCGATCACCTGAGCAAAATATGACGTGTGTTGGGGAGATTTTTCAGGAGGAAAAAGCTTTTAGATCGTCCTTTCGCACTATCCTCAACATATTTTCTTCAGATTCTGCGCGACATATTTCTCAGACACACTGTAAGAGCGTGCCGTGGATCTGTTCTGTGTAGACCTTACACTCCTGCTGCTTCTGCTCTTGTCTTCGCTTAGCGTTGTTCCACTGGCTCACACCCATTTTTAACACCCAGAATAGTTCACAATGTTGATGGGTTTATGACTGCCTCCCAAAATCTATCAATTCTATAATATTGGTGGCAACTAACAGGTCCCTCATTCCTTGTCGGGACCTGTTAGTTGCTCAAAAAAGGATAAATAAAAGAGGGGTTTTGAGTTTTCTTCACCCAGTACAGAGGCCACACCAAGGATTGCAGCTGCTGCACACGGTTTTACCGTGAAAGGATGCAGCTGATCATCAGCCAGTGATGTTTTTGTGAACTTTGGGATGTTAATGACATAACAATATGTTAAAATTAGCGGTAGCTTTATAAAAATGACAACATGAAAGTCTCGTCAAATGAATGCTGTATTAAATGTTTGGAACATTTAGGAAACGGTGTAAACTTGAGCAGCCCCTGATATTCTCTTGCTGATAATCTGGCTGCAACAATACGAGCACAGGTCCGACTGAAAATATCAAAATAAAAGCACTTCCTGTTCCGTTCATTCACAAGTTTAACAGTCATTTAGTTACTTTACTACGCTTTGCCCCCTTCAGTATGTTGTAATTTACGCCTTCAATTTGAACATCTTTAGTATTTAGAATGGAGAGCAAAGGTTTTAATTGTGGATGTGGAAAATGGTTTAGAAGATTATTAAATATTCCCCAGCTCAGAGGCAGGAGAAAAAATACTCCAAACCCTGTTTAGCGTATAATATAGTGAACAGCAGGGGTAAACTTAGTCATTCTAAAGACATCTAACATAAACAAGGTTCAACCTCTTTCTACATTTTTTTTAAATGCCTGTTTATTTTTTTCTAATAGGATAAATATTACGTTTAATCACATTTCTAAACAATGTAAATCTTCCTTTAGCAAATTTTTGAATAGAAAATTAAATGTTAAATGAATAAAAGGTAACTGTTAATGAATATTATTGATTGCAAGATAATGATCAAATGGTAATGTGTTAATTTAGGTCTAGGGACCAACAGTATAGCTTTGGATTCCTAACCCACAGCAAAGCAGAGTAAGAGCTGCACTAGATGTCATGGCTTGGATGAAAAATTTTCATTTCAGCCGTTGGAGATGTGAGGCCTGACTTGGACTAGGTCCTCTGTCAGGAGCAATGAAAGCGAAGAAACAAACAATGGTGTATTCTGTAAAAAAAAAAAAAAAAAAAAGCAGAGAATTAGAAGTGGTTCTTATCACCAGCTCATTTTGTTGAGAGTATTGAATGAGTTCTGCATTTTCCTTGAATTTGATTTCTTTTTTCGTTGTTTATTCATCCTTTTCCCATTTTAATGAAGACTTATTTATCTTCGTTGTCGTGTTGTATGATTCCAAAACCTTGAGGACTGAGATAAGAGGGCTGGTGTCCATGTGGTTCCGGTGCTTTCCTCTGATCCTGCTCATGTGGGTGATGGTGTTTGTTCAGCTGTGAGAGAGAGCCTTCCTGCCCATGTTCGTTCATAACTCACTGCTTAACTAAGTAGTTCATGCCAGGTTTCACTCATTTATTATTTATCCTTTACTTTTCTCTCTAAACAAACAGAAAGAAACACACAGCTAATGTGGAATTAAAAGTACAAATAAATGATCAGGGAGCATTCTTCTCATCAGATGGGTGGACTTTGGCTGACCAGTCCACGTGTGTTTTGTAGGACCCGGAGGATGAAAAATAATCATGTCCTCCATGACATTCTCAGCGGGTGTAGGGGGAGTTTGGGCGACAGGAATGCTTTTGGGGCACGTCTAGTTTCTGTATCACCACAGCAAGAGCGGTGGCTCAACTCATGACATTTAGCGCGCTGTGGAGAAGTTCATGGTTGCCCGGATAATGAGTCGCATCCTTTTAGGTCTGAGGTTCTTAATGGGAAAAATGAATCCTGTCTCTGGGCCAGAGGTGGTGTTACTCTGCCTCACGCAAGTGAAATCATGTCGCCTTGTATTTTTTATCAGGTGGCAGGAGGAAAGTGGAAATGCATCGACAGAGTGGGAATACGTGGGAAGGATTCCTCCCTTCGCCTCTGCTCTTGGTATGGATAATGACCAAAGCAACGAGATCAGTTATACAAGCGGCTGGAATAAGTTAGCTCTGTAGGGTAGGCAGAGGAGGTTCAGGCGTCTGATTTGTATCCCTCTTGTTTTTTTTTTTTGTTTTTTTTTGGTTTTCCTAGCATTCCTTAGAAAGGGTGCAGGCACTTTTTTAAGCAGCTTTTATGGAAAGCTGGGGGAGTGTTGTGGGGTGTCTGGGTCCCCCTCCCGGAGCTGTTGTCTCTGTGAACCCAAGTTAAAGGTTATCTATACCAAGGTGGCTTCTCAACACAACCAAAGTTACCAAATCCCTATTATCCTTCCGCTTTCAAATGTTACACTGCAGATTTAACTAAGTGCTGCTGTGCCCATGGGCTGAATCCTGTTGAAGGACAAAGTCTTTGTCCTGATAAGACGTCTCTCTTTTTAAAACATGTCGTCCGGCTGCTCCCGACGGGCTCTGTTTTATCTGCCATGTTCCTTTTTCTTATCTCTGTCCCGTTCTGGGCTCGTCTCGTCTTTGTTTGCCTCAGATTTATATTAGTCTTGCGATGTCTGGTTCTGAAGATGACTCCGACTGAATGATGAAACCGAATGAACCCAGCGCTGTGCGCAACCACAAGAAGCAGAGAGTATAGATAATTGATTGTCGCATGCCAGACGGATGCAGCCGGCCAGCGCTCTGTGTACCTCCCCAGAAGATTTGATAAGGAGGAGACAGAGGTTTGGATGCGTGAACAGCTGGTGTCTAAATAAAGAGGGATCTGCAATAATAGAATTGAAAATATGCTTCAATTACGGGCATAACAAATCCAGAAATACTGGCATGGGTCTGTAGATTGGTGGTCCATAACCATGCCACTTCCTGGGAATTAGCTTGTACATATTTTTTTAAATGAGCCTTCTTATTGTCTAGTCATTAAAGCTATTGCTTCAGTACAAAGTGAAGTGTCTGATGGGAGTTATTACTGCAGCTCCAAGGCCTCGCTGCAGCTGGTGACACTCCGTCATCTATGACTAAACAAGTCAGTAAATCATTAGCTATAGAATTTGACGCAGATTTCATGTTTTGTCCCCTTCTTTCCTTGTTGGGTGTTCTTCTTTAATAAGTCAGTACAGCAGTGATTTCTTTTTTTTAAGGCATCAGATTTCTGGCCTGGATGAAAACTGTTGTTTTAATAAAACATGGGTTCAGACGTCTGCTTTGAAAATATTTTTTCTTCAGTCTTCTTGATTTGTATTGTATAACACCGCATTCACCTTGGCATAATACTTGAGCGATTAAAAAAAAAGGCTTCAGATCGTCCTTGGTCTCGTTCTTTTTTGGATTTCGATCTGACGTGACAAGATGCTGTAACTATGCAACTTTATTGTCCTGCTGTTGCTGAAAAATTGATCATTAGTGTACAATTCTATACACGCTCCCAAACTTGCATTTGTTCTCTCTCCTTATGGCTTATAACTATATGAAACTGTTCCACGCAGTTGCCCCAATTGATCTCGTAAGAAGGGAAGAGGAACAGGACTTTAACAGGACTGTTCTGGGGGACTGTGATCTGGCCTACATATTGCTGTCAACGGGGATGAAAATGCACTCTCAGTAATTATGCTACCATGCAGAAATTCATAAAGTACACCACGTTCCCTTAGTTTAGCTCATTAAAAGTATGTTTTATTTAATAGCCTCTTGGTGCTTCAGGTAAATCACGGTCATTGTCAGTGGTTTTGTTTCAGTCAGAAACCAAAGCCCTTTAAAAAAAAAAAAATATATATATATATATATATATATATATATATATATATATATATATATATATATATATATATATTTCTATTCTAATGGGAGGTGTTCCTTCTGGGGTATTAATACTTGAAACTAACTTAAAGTATGGCAATTTCTAAGCAAGGATAAAAAGATTATAAGCAGGTGATATCTGTAGCATCAAACTATCTTGGCTTTTTTATGTAGCATAAATGCCTATTAGTTGGTTGATGAGAATAAAGCTTACAGCTAGTGTGCAAGGGGCCAAGACCAAAGTGGTCTTATTCCACCCGTAAAACAAGATGATTCTCAAAAACGTCATAGCCTGTTAGGCAAACACTATTTCGTGCCCCTTTGCTGCTGTAACATTTGCATTGAGCGGTCGTTTCACGAAAAAAGCTGATGATTATTTACATAGAAAATAGAGGTAGGAGGCTGTGCATCACTAATTATCCTCCTGTGGGAAACACACGCTGAGAACAGAACATGTACAGCGTGTCCAAGCGGAGCGACCGCTTCATATAAAGAAGCTGTGTGAAAAACAAAAGAAACAGAAGTGGTTTAAGTACATGCTGTTTTATTGATTTTTAGACTGTCTTTTCTCACCTCCAAAATCCAGAGCTATCCCTACGGGATTAACCCTTTCCTCAGTTTTCCAGGTATTACACTATATCCTATTGCACCTGGGATCTCCTTCAAAAGCCTTTAAAGCCGAAGGAACAGTGAGTCTAATGGTCAGTAGGTTAAGGACAAGCTGGAAAAAAATGCTATTTTTGTCAAAAATAGTCCTTTTGGTGTGCTGGACAATCCTGTTATCAAATGCAATGTGCTTATTGAACTTGTTCTGAAAAGGTAATCGCTAGGCCAGAGAGGAAAGAATCCTTTCGCCAACATTGGTATGAGGCAGAGAGGCGGGGAACCAAATATTTAGAGCAAGACACCGTGTCACGTTTATTTATGACGAGATGTGGATGTCAATCAGAGATGCCCCGCAGAAGCAGGCAGGAGATGAGGCAGAGGTGAGAGCTGACTTACCACCTGCAGAGGAGACAGGCAGGATGGCTGAGGTTTGGTCCGAATCTGGGAGACAGGCTTGGGTCATGCACAGTTGGTCAGTCACAAGGGCAGACTAATCCAGGGTTGTGGTAAAAGTCCAGGTCTGGGTCCAGAAAACAAAAGCTTTGGCAAGGCAGCAAAATCCAGAGACGTGGTTGTGGTCAAAATGGGATAATAACTAATATATATAATAATATAACTAACCAAAGGCTTTTGACGATCTGCCGCTGTCTTGGTGTCGGGGGACAGCTTAGGAAGACCAGGAAACAGGTGTGTGGAATAAACCTGACTGCACAGCAGCAGAGAGCCAGGCTTGCAGGTCCGGTGCATAGAGCTCACTTAACGCAGCCCGGGAGGAGAGGCAGGATGAAGTCAGCAGGCGGACCAGATCAATACAGCCATTTAAAAAAGAGAGATTACATATAGGAACACCGTCACCAGCAATACAAGCAATAGATGATTAAAAGGTTTATTATTACTCGTTGGTGCGGTTTGGGGGTGTCTGTATTGCTGAGTTACACATATAGTGCAATACAGATAACATAAAGACAATCCATGTGAAAGGCTGCGGGTTCCTTGTTATCGTCTCATAGTTGTTGTTTTTTCATCTAGTAATTAAGTTTTCATCCCTTCTCCAATTCAAATCCACATTGCCTTCATTAAAAAGGTTTATAGTGTGACATTTGTTTTAGCTTTTTTTATGTATAAATTATTTATTTTCTGTTTATTTGTATTTTTTTTATTTTTTATTTTTTATTTAACTAATTTAATAATTTGACATAACATTTCCTGATAGAAATTCAAGTAGGAGACATCATAATAAGCATAAAATACCGAAAGTCTTCATAATAAAACATAAAACAGATTTCAGTCTCTGGACCCAATGACTTATAGTTGGTGCCCTCAGTATACATCTCTGATCTGCATTATATCTGATACAGGGAGTATTAAAGTATCTGATCTTCACTTTCCAGTCAAATTCTTTCCATAGTTGGCTGCTAATTCCTCTATGTTTTTTTCTGTTTTGAAATCAATTATTTGTTGTTGCTGTATTTTATTTTTTTATTCTAACTTTATTTCACACGTGACTCACTTTCCTTTTTGAAGCGCTGCGACAGGTTTGTTCCAGCAGCTTTTTAGGGAGCAAAGAACCGAGTGTTCAGCAGCTCAGTGGTCACTATTGATTTTATTCAAACTGACACATACAGTACAGTGTTTCCCTCTAGGTCTACAGGAATTATGATGTCCATTATGATGTCTACTTTCCTCTCGCAGCTGCCCGTTTCTGCTGTCTACATGTTTGACAGAGTAACACTGAGAGTCTAACAAGATTATATTAGCTGGGCTATTGGCTCCATTAGGTAGCCTGCACTCTGCTGCTTGCTCTAGCCTCCAAGCATACCAACCCTCCCTTCAATGAACATTCGCCCTGATCACACCTTTGACCTTTTAAGATCTGTGTGACAGAACATTTCAGTGGTTTCAAAGTCGTGCTAGACCTTGAGTATTGTAACTGCTTAAACGCACAGTTTTGCTCAAAATATTGCAATGCACACAACATTATGGGTAACATACCAGAGTATAAAAGAGGACAAATTGCTGGTGCACGTCTTGCTGGTGCATCTGTGACCAAGACAGCAAGTCTTTGTGATGTATCAAGAGCCACGGTATCCAGGGTAATGTCAGCATACCACCAAGAAGGACGACCACATCCAACAGGATTAACTGTGGACGCAAGAGGAAGCTGTCTGAAAGGGATGTTTGGGTGCTAACCCGGATTGTATCCAAAAAACATAAAACCACGGCTCCCCAAATCACGGCAGAATTAAATGTGCACCTCAACTCTCCTGTTTCCACCAAAACTGTCCGTGGGGAGCTCCACAGGGTCAATATACACGGCCGGGCTGCTATAGCTATAATCTTGGGCTGTGGACAATTTGAAACATGTATTGTTCTCTGATTAGTCCACCTTTACTGTTTTCCCCACATCCGGGAGAGTTACGGTGTGGAGAAGCCCCAAAGAAGCATACCACCCAGAATGTTGCATGCCCAGAGTGAAGCATGGGGGTGGATCAGTGATGGTTTGGGCTGCCATATCATGGCATTCCCATGGCCCCATACTTGTGTTAGATGGGCGCGTCACTGCCAAGGACTACCGAACCATTCTGGAGGACCATGTGCATCCAATGGTTCAAACATTGTATCCTGAAGGAGGTGACGTGTATCAGGATGACAATGCACCAATACACACAGCAAGTTGAACATCTCCCATGGCCTGCACAGTCACCAGATCTAAATATTATTGAGCCACTTTGGGGTGTTTTGGAGGAGCGAGTCAGGAAACATTTTCCTCCACCAGCATCACGTCGTGACCTGGTCACTATCCTGCAAGAAGAATGGCTTAAAATCCCTCTGACCACGTTGCAGGACTTGTATATGTCATTCCCAAGATGAATTGATGCTGTATTGGCCGCAAGAGGAGGCCCTACACCATACTAATAAATTATTGTGGTCTTAAACCAGGTGTTTCAGTTTCATTGTCCAACCCCTGTATTTACTGTGCTTAATAAATCGGCAAACTTTAGACATGTACAACTGGACTGTTGAATGAAATGACTTCTTTTGTGACCAATGCTCCATGGACAAGAGTTAGCTTGACGTTCATTTGGGGACGTTGCAAAGAATGGTTCGTAGGGGGCTCGACTAATACAGTGGTAAAGGTAATGCTGCATGTAAAATAAATGCATATTGAGCCAGTGTTAATTTCAATGGGTATTTTAGGACTTGTAGTCGATAAGATTTTTAGCCCATACAAACCGTACTTCAAGATTTTTCCAGCAATATTTCCATATTCAGTATTTCTATCCCAGTAGGGCTTTCTCCCAATAACTTGGGGTCACAGCCCAAAAGCCCCTGAACGTTTACAGCCCTATGTGTCAGAAGGGGGGTTAGAAAATTCTCCAGAATTGAGTTCAGGGTTAAATATTCCCCCCAAAAAAGTGTTTTTCAATTCAGTTTTGCAGATCCATCTTTTTTTTTTTTCTCCAGGAAGAAGCCCATATTGATGCAACCTTTGTCGTTGTTGCACTGGTTCCAGCGCTGACCTCTTTCTGATGGAGGTTAATCCCTTAAGCATGCACACAGAATGAGACATCTCCAGCTGAGTGACAGGTTTTCACTCTGACAGACTGAGGCTGCAGACGCTTTCTTTTTACCGGATCCTCCACCCCCTCTCTTCTCCCCTCACCCCCCTTTCACTGCTCAGCTTCTGAGTTTGACAGAGCCAGCACACCTAGGGTGCTGTGAACAGGTGTTGTTTCCCTGTCAGGGATCCCCGCATTGAAGGAGACACGAGGAATGGAGGTGGCGTCGAGATTACCGGGAAATCAGGTCAGCTTCCTGAACCTGCAGATGCAAACGTAGCTGCACACCACGAAGAGTGTCTAAAAATAAGGGCTTCACCGAAGGGGGTGGAAAGGGAAGTGAAATAACCGAAGGATCTGCAGAAGGGGAGGATGTGATGTGAGAACAGAGAGGAAAGGCATGAAGGAAGGTGGGTCATATACATTAAGCTTGAGAGGATACGAGGTAGGGAAGATGGTGGGAGTGGGGGAAAAAAGGTAAAAAGAGGACAGAATCAGATAAATTGACTGAACAGGAAAAAACACATCCACACTGATAGTCCCCTGCCTCCCCTTATTAAAGCCCCATGGTGAGTTGCCGCTTCCTCGACCTTTCCTCTCTCCCCAGGTGCTGACACTCAGTGTTCCTGTCAAACGCTGCTGGAAGGATATGAGGGAAAAGTTAGTGAGCTAAGAAACAGCTGTTGTAGAAAGCCATGAAAAAGTCTGAATGTTGTTTCTTTAGAGCTCTGACCGGCCTATAGCTTATTCACATTTTTCACCGAGAACTAAACAGAGATATACGAAGAAAATAAGAAAGAATTTTCTAGCTTCCCCTTTGTTAGCAAACATAAATTTTTTTATATTAAAATCAGCGTGTGAGAGCACAGTCACTGTAAAACAGGGATTTGCTTTTATTTCAAAACAGACAAAATTATTGCTGAGTTAACAGGTTAAACTAACTGTAGACTCTTCTTTTAGCGATTAGCATTGTTAGCCAACTAGCAGACATAGGTCGAAAGCTCAAAGGCATCAAAAGAGTGCAACTTTGTTTCGATACCTCCAGCCTTCCTGTTATCCGCTGCAAGTCTCGCTCTCTCTCACTCTCTTGCAGTATGAATTACAAAAAGATTTTTTGTAGAAACATGTAGAAAATATAGTTTTCTCATAATAAGCTTCATCAGTTTTCTCCACTTCCTCTGACTTCAATCACCTCAGCAATACTAAATACATAATTATACATTCTTCTCTCAGTAACAGTTGTTATAGTCTCACTGAATGCAAGAACCAAGTAGTTATTTCAATATAGATTTGCAGTACTTATGTCACTAATTATTGCTGCGTCTTAAAGATTCAAAAGGGGCTATAACATCTGTAAGCTCTGGACTCTTTAGTGGCCAGAAAACCGATTTTGTATGACATATTAGAAGGAAACACGTGTTGAAAAGATGATCTGAGGCACATGAAAGCAAGGCATTATGCAGACATTTTAACTGAATAGGCAAGTTCTTCTCAAGGGCCTGTCCCCAAGAGGTTTTCAACAAATGTCACAGCGAATAAGGATTGTGACGGAAGACAGGATTGAGAGGTTAAGTTTCTGTAGATTTTTTTTTTTTTGTTCCATTTCCTTTCACGTCTTTCACCATGTGTGCTTTCCCTTCCCTGCCCTTGAGCACTTGAACGCTTTCCAGCAAGAGCCCGGCTCTCGCTGACTGCCTGAGCGACTGACTGACCGACTGGTTTTCATCTCCCCTCTTCCTTGAGGTCACACTAATCATCAACATCACTTCACCCACCCTCGGTTGTTTCATCATTAGGTCCTGTCCTCTGCTAGTCTGCAGCTTTCTTTTATGGCTATCCCGGTGCACACCAGCAATTCCTACAGCAAATTCCAGAGAGAAGGAGGCACAATATTAAAGGGGAGTACAACCATTTTTTACAACTTTGCATATTTTTCTGGATATATATTCAGACGACCAAGTTTACTGATCTTGCAAACATAGCTATACTTTCTACAAGAACCTCAGGGTTGTAAAAGTTGAATCAATGTACTGAAATAAACAGTTGGAAAATTTGAAGTTTGTTATAATTCCTGGTTTTAGAGTGGATGGCTCAAATCATAGGTAACGTCGAGCTACATGACCACCATAATCGTTTGGATTGACACATAAACTTTATTAAATGTTACTTTCAATCTTTTTTTTAAATGGTACTTGAAGACAACTGGGCAAAAGTTATATATTAAATAATTTAATATAATAATAAATTTAAATAAATAAATAAATAATAAAAATAATAAGTTTCTCAATAATTAATGAAAAACATTTTAGAGATACATATATTGTGATGGATCCTCACAGAGGCGATGTAATGATTAGAATGTATAGCTGGGATATCTTAATCAAGTTTGTTGTTTTACCTTTAAGAAGACGTAGTTGCCCAATGCGGTGCAGTCAGAGATGATATTCTGCATACCTACTAAATTCAGCTGTCACTGTCCTGTTTCCTTTCTATCATCTCAAGCCAGTCTGCCCTCCCCTGACCTCTGACGTAAGCAAACGATTTTATGATGTCACAACCACAGCGACAACGATCTCTCTTTCTCTGTAAATCTGAATAGCGTTTGAGAAACGTTTCTGAAACTCTTGGATCTGCCTGTCTGGCACCAAGAAGCATTCAACAAATCCCATTCGTTCCCCTTTTTTCTGATGCTCGATTTGAATTTCAGCGAGTCATCTTCACCCTGTGCAGACGACTGAATGCACAGAGTTGCTGCCGTGTGATTGGCCGATTAGTTATTTGCGTTAACAAGTAATTGAACTGGAGCACCTAATAAAGTGGCTGATGCTCGGTGCATTCGCTTTTTATTTTTCACTTTGGAAAAGTTAATTTCCAATTTCCAGAGGTTGTTGGATTTTTACTCAGGAACTGGAATGATACTGACATTGCTTTATGAGATGTAAGAAAGGTGCGTGAAATCAGTATTTTATCTGCCCTCACAGCTTCCTATTTACACTCTGTCCGAATGCAGCGGTGTTGCAGGGCCGTGCACCTGCCTTGGTTTTTTTTTTCTGGTGGCATGGGCAAGGTGGGTGTGGGGGTCGATCCTTGAACAGGTGGAAAAACTGCTAACTTCTTCTCACCCTCAATCTGTGCCCATCGGACAGATTGCATGGCTCCAATCCGATCCTCTGTGCTGCTAGCTAGCGGTAATGAGTATCCAGAAGGACAGATGATGGCAACACGCTCCACGGGATGGAATTAGCGCTTTCCCTGGGAGGCAGTGGTCCTTTTATCCCGTCATTATTGGCAGAGACAATGGTGTGGCTAATCTTTTTAAGACAACACAGTCTGGGGCCAGGAACGAGGGAGGAGCCGTCCAATAATCTCATCAGAGACCAGAGGACATACGCTGCAATGGAGGAGAGTTTCTGCCGTGCATGTTGAATCATCCTTCTCTCCTGGCACGTCGCAGTGCTTCCCTCTCCCGCAACTCCTCCGCCGCGTCCTCCATGACACCCGGCGTGCCTGGATGTGAGCAAACACGCCATACAACCATGTGTCTTCTACGTGCTTGGCTGTGTATGTGAGAAAACAGCATTAAGGGCATTACAGATGGCTCCGGTATATCAAAGACGCTGTCATATGCACACTTTACGTGTGAGGTGGAGGTGTGAAGGAGTTAGTTAGGAACTGTCAGCGAAGATGCTGTTAGGCGACGAGAGCCGTCAGCAAGATGCTTTATTCCAGTAACTGCAAGACACAGTTATCCCAGATACCTTGACATTTAAAATGTTTCTTTGTATATGTTATCATTTATACAATAGTGTAATGGTACATTCAGCTCATGTGGAGAGATAAGGTTAGTGTCATTGGATCCCCGAGAGGCCAAACGATTTTAGCAATATTTTTGGGGAAACTAATAAGTCCCATTTTTTTGTTTTCATAAGCAAAGTAAAAGTTGATTAAATCACAAACTTTGTTTTAATAACTCTGAAATCAATATAAGATATTCCAGTAAAGTATGAACTGGTCTTTTGAATTTTTTTATGCTCGGTCCTAGCTTTGCTAACTTTAGCATCGTTAGCGACTTACTGCTAGTCAGCGAGGTATTCTTACAATGCTTGACAAGGGTTTGCATGTTGTCTGTCATTCCAGGCCTTAAAATGCTGCCACACAAATGATTCAAAGTCCCGCAAACCTCATCAATGTTTTTGGGAGTGCAAGAGCACTTCTTAGCTCACTCTGTCACTCTGTTACCAACTCTTTAATTTCTAGAATTAGGGATGTGTATGTGATTTCAATGGACGCTGTAGGAGAGAGGCATAACACAGTAGGAGGGACAAAAAAATGAGTAAAAACACATTTGAACACTTGCATTTTAAACAAGGTAGAGTCCTTTTGTTAATGATCACCTTTTTTGATCATCTCACACCGACACAGAGTTTCACGCATGGCTCAAAAAGGGTCCATTTTTTTAACAAGATTTAATTTAATGTACTGCGTTGCTTACGCTATTTAAATAATAGCAAAAAATTTGCCTAAATGTGAACGCAGTATGTATAAGATGCAATCCAGATCTAGCTATATTAGGACATATGTTCTGGGATTGCCCCTCCATTTAAAAATTCTGGCCAAACTTTTGTGTAGCCCTTTCACACATATCTACTAAAACAATGTTACCGCTGGCCCCCATCTCCATCTCTGTGGTCCCTCCTCAAGATGTCATGGTTTCATGTTCACAATTAAGAGCTTATGACTCAATGGCTCATTTTTCTTCAGTGGAAATCAGATAAACCTCCTTCCTTTAACAACTGAATTAGAGAAAGGCCTTCTGTGTTACAGTTAGGAAAATGGAGTTAAAATGGAGCCTGGAAATATCAGGAAAACTTGATCGTCCTTTAATAGCTCAAGCACACAGATGTATGTATTGTGCCTTTTTCAAACAGCTCATGATGTGACAAAAAGAAGTGTCCCTGAATGTATATTTATTTATATTTATACTGTGATAATTACCTTTTCTTATTGTCTGTTGCTAAATTATTAGGATTATTGTTCAGTGTTTTTTTTTCCTGCTCTTTTCGAACATTGTGTGTCATGAATCCAGGTACTATTTATTTTCTGCGTTACTTGGTCGATGTTACAAATCTTGTTAAATATGAGAACAGTAAAGTGACCCAAGAAACAGCACTGGCAGTGCTGTTTCATCTTTAAAAGTATTTCTTTACAATAGTTTTTTTTGTAATATTTTATTGATTTTTTCCGTTTTATTTTATTTCTTCTTATTTTATTTACTCTGAGGATCCACTTAGAAGCCTGAAACATGTCACTGCCAAATATAGACATTTCTCAGCATAATATTTCTAGATTTTTTTTTTTTTGTAGAAAATCAACATTGACAATCTAAATGGACCTAAGAGAGTCAAAAGAACAAAAAGAGTAAAAAAGAAGGAAAACCAATTTGGAGCACCATTCAGTAGGTCCCAACGTAAAATGTGGAACAAGATGTTTTACCCTGCCATACTTTAAATCCGGTTGCTGGAACCATTTGTCATGAATTACTGTATATACATGTAACTTTACTTTTCAATAATTTTTTTTAAATCAGGAACAATGCAAGAGCTAAATTCTTAAATCTTAGAAAGGTGTGAAGGCAATAGCTGCTGATCCTTGAAAATATTTAACAGAACTTCCAACTTGTACGTGATTTTTTTTTTTTTTTGTTTGGAAATTGTATTTTTCTTAAAGCATCCCTGCACAACCTCTGCAGTATTGCACAGAGGATTATTCACATGAAGAAGGCGCTGCTCACAGTGTGTACTTTTGCCCTGAAGGGGTGTGCTTTAACGGCACTTAGGCAGGTGGTACAACTCAAAGGGAGAGTCTGTAGATTTCCGGAGCACCAATGCAGCGTGCTCCAAAAAAACCTGGCAGCAGTATGACCCAAAGAAGGGCCCTTCTTCAAGTTGCCTCTGGCTGCTTGTAAAATAACCAATCGAATTGGCCGCACACTGCGACCAAATGAGACCAAATGAGAGTTCATAAATGAATCAAAGGAGGTGTGGTGGGCAGCTCAGCTCAACTCAGACTTAAATGGAGTTTTACGCATAAAATTTCTGCCCGACATCTCCCTCCTATAATTCTTGTTAATTAGTCATAGTGGATAAACTCAGTGTATTGACCTTCTGGTTGGGTGACAAAAGTCTGAAAGTAAATCCAAAGTTCTGGTGCATCCCCCTCAGTCTCTTCATACACACAATAGGTCCTCTTTAGCATCTCCAACCTTGCAACCTGTCTTTACCACATGGTGCCATTAAGTCACAAAGCAGGCTTTTACAAGTCAACTATGGCAGCTCTGTGAATGCTAGGCAGCTTGGAGATGAAACAGTGATGGACTGACCTCAGCCTTTCATGCCGTCTCGGTCTTTTCACAAATCACACTTAGAAGGCAAGAAGATGTGTTAGGTTTGACTTTAACTTTTTTCTAAAAGAGACTTATTGGTCCTTTTATCCTGTAGGGCAATGTGCTTCCACGACACACAGGCCACTGTCTAAAAGAACACAGCCTTTTGAGCGCATCTGTCAAGCTGGATGTGCACCAAAAAGATGTCCTTCTGCGGCTGATCTCCCAACTCATATTCCGTTGCTGTAGAATAAGCTGAGCCTAAACTCTGATGCCCCTCTCCATTTTAAGACCAGGTCACCTTCCTTCACTGCTACATTCTCTAGCTGTGACAGTGACAAGTGATTAAAGACAATTCAATACGAGGACAGGGCGCTCTGATCAGTCTGTGGCTACGCAGCTTTATTGGAGCATTCAACCTAACATAGAGTTATTTGTGCTACGGTAGTTTTTCAAATGAAATAGATCAAAGCCTTTTTGTTTCACACGCATTCGCCAGAACCCATCGATACATTTTAGACGACAGTCATGGCTTTGGCCACGTTGATACTCTTGCTTTTTGTCCTTTCATGATGCTTAAACTCTATTGGATGCCTTATGGTGATCCCATAATTGGCTGCTATGTCAAATGTCAGTCTGCACTTTGACTCTTTATGTCAGAGCCTATTGAATGAAATGGCGTACTTAAAGGAGCAATAAGCAAATTTTCATTATTTTAGATAAGTGATTTATCTAAAAAATAAACTAAAAAAATGGTTTTGTGAAGAACTAAAGGTTTCTTTTCAGATGGACTATGGTTAAATGTCTCTGTGTTGTTCTCCAATCTGTTGTTTACATAGCCCGGCACCTGCGTGCATGTGAACAGCTGCCACTCAGCTGCCTATAAAATGGCACCACCAGGCACAAAATGGCGGAGAGCACGGCCATTGGATCAAAATGTTATAACGCTAACAGCATTATGAAGTTATGAGTTACTTATTTCTTCATTAGACATTTTCCTCTGAAAAGTGATGCTGCATCGCTGTGTTTTTATCCTTTACAAATAGGCTCAGATGAGCCAATGAGGGAAATGAGTACTAAGTGCTGGAGTGAGGGAGAGAGAGGTGTGGCTTGATACACATCTCGCTTTGGTCTACAGACTGTGCTCAAGCTCCGCCTCATGGTGAAATATTGCGTATTGCTCCTTTGTAGTTAATCGTACAGTAGAGCAGACTAGGAAGTATGAATTATGTCTAATGGCTTTTAAGACCAAGGTAAACCCAACACTGTAGGGAGACAAAAGGAAACAGAAATTGAGCACTGTAAACTATGCCTTGATCAAAATCCAGAGCTAATATGTTCCTAATCTATGTTATATGTGAAGTAGTTTGTTGTGTCAAAAAAAATGTATAGTCTCATTTTCACATTTACAAATTAATTTATTGACAAAACAAACACAGGACTGTATTTTTTGGAGCATAGGTGCACTTAAAATCCTTAAATTTTCTCAAAAATTGATGCACTTTATAATCCGGTGCGCCTTATAGTCCACAAAATATGGTAATACAGGATTCAATTCAATTCAATTCAATTCAATTTTATTTATATAGCGCCAATTCATGAAACATGTCATCTCAAGGCACTTTACAAAGTCAAATTCAAGCATATTATACAGATTGGGTCAGATTATACAGATTGGTCAAAAATTTCCTATCTAAGGGAAACCACTTGATTGCATCAAAGTCCCGACAAGCAGCATTCACTCCTGGAGAAGTGTAGAGCCACAGGGACAGACGTCTGCATTGTCCATGGCTTTGCAGCAATCCCTCCTACTGAGCAAGCATGAAGCGACAGCGGAAAGAAAAACCTCCATCAGAACCAGGCTCAGTATGAACGGTCATCTGCCTCGACCGACTGGGGTTAGAGAAGACAGAGCAGAGACACAACAAGAGAGACAAAAAAGCACAGAAGCACACATTGATCCAGGAATCTGTTCTACATTATATCGTAGTAGCGGGTGATCTGTCTTCCCGGGATGATGTCACAGCTAACAGAACGCCAGACCAGATGTAACTACTATGAAGAAAAAAAAGAGAGAGAGCAAAAAGTTAAAAGCTGAAATGACAACAGGAGTACTTTTTGATTGTCAATTTCTGTATAATACAGTATTTACCCCACCCTGACTGTCAAGTTGCGGGCCCTGCAAGCTGAAGCTACCTTCTCACTGTGTAGGTATAGAACATTTGGGGTGTAAAGTTCACAATCTTAACCTTTCTAATTAGCTAGATATTGTTAGATGGAAAGAAAAAAATCATTAGGCTAACTTGGAGAGAATGTAATACTTTGAAAATGAACTGTTACATGGATCTGGATGGATGTTTTAATTTATGAAGGGCAGCAATTAAGGTTCTCTAACTCTTTTAACGCGCTTTTCAATTCACATTCATTGGCAAGCTATACTACAATTTAAATTGGTCCTAGTGTCCCCAAAGGCCAATGGAAAGACAGAACAGTCATTTCGATATAATGAAGACTTTATCAACGGACCCATTTTAACATCAGAAGATATTACATTAGTTTGGGCCCTCAGGTTCAAAAATTGTGTATGTACTTTTGAGAACTGAAGCACAAAACGTAGCTATAGGCATCTTATGAATGTGCTCTGTGGAGTGTGTTCAAAACATTACATGTACAGAACCCCAGGCTGCACACAGTGATCAGAATTCAATAGTGTGTTTCCATCTGTGTGTGTCCATAAGTGCGAAGCTGTGCGGCTTAAATGTGTGCGAAAGTGTAACTGTACCAAACGAAAAGCAGAAGAGGGTTTAGGCCAATAGGAACCCATCCTCCGATAAACAGCAAAATAAATATTTTGGTTCCATTGTAGCTTTAATATAAATTAATTTCCCTTTCTGTAATTTATTTTTATATTTTTTCATTTTACAAATATGCATTATTAATTATAAGGTTTGTTTTATTGCTGTTGTTTCCTTTTCTTTATTATTTTTGCTATAACTTAATTTTTTTTTATTATTTTTTGCTCTTTTCCTACACTTACCCGGTGGTTTTTTTGTACTCCCTCAGTATGGATATAGTCTCTGGTCATAGTACTTTCTTTGTCAGATCCTCCTCTATACTTGCTCACCTTTGTTTTGCTGACAAATAATAGCACATCTCTGTTTTCCTACTTGCTACTAGAACCTGCACAACTTGAGCATGATGTCATCCCTAGTTCCAACTTGTGAGCTGTATTTTTCTTAATGAAGACTCCAGCTCTTTTGGAAAAAGATCGGCAGAAATAAACTCTAAAAGGAAGTTTTAGAATCCCATCAGTCAACTGTGATTGTTTGGTTCGTGTGCAAATTTAGAACATGTTATGTTGACCTGTTCTAATTGGTGACAAGGTTTTCAAACAATTTTTTTATTTTATTTTTCAAAATCCTAACCGTTGGCAGCATTGTTGCCTTGGAGCAAGTAGATCTTGCTGGGTTCAAACCCCGGGTTCGACCTGGGGTCTTTCTGGATGGGGGTTCTATGATCTCCCTGTGCATGCGTGGGATCTCTGCAGTACTCCAGCCAGTTCAAAAACATGACTGTTAGGCCTAAAGGCCCTTAGGTGTGAGTGTGTGTTTGCGTCGTTCTGTGTCTCTGTGATAGAGTTCCCATCTGCTTTGCGTGCCAGGCCACATAAGAGAAAGATCGCCGCATACATTATGTAGCACCAGCCCGTGGATCACACCAGTGTTAACGCTACTAGTTCCTGAGAGGTGCTCAGTCGGCCGGCATCGAGCCCTTCCCTGCGACATCCTAGACGTTCATATTTGTAAGTATATCCCACAATTGTGGCGGTCGGTTGGCATTCATATTGGGAAAACCTCAGATGTATTTAAAGTTGTAAAGAGGTCATACACGCACATGGAGGACACACACACTACTGAGCCTCATTTGGACTTGTTTTAAGGACATTACATCAAAACTGGCTCCAAATCCAGACCTCCGTGGGTTAATAAAATTTCCATTGATAATTTTGTGTGATTTTGTTGTCAGCACATTCAACTATGTGAAGAACAAAGTATTTAATAAGGATAGTTCATTCATTCATATCTAGGATGTGTTATTTAAGTGTTCCCTTTATTTTTTGAGCAGTGTGTGTGTGTGTGTGTGTGTGTGTGCGTGTGTGTGTGTTGAATCCTCGGGAGGATTTACACTAAATCTCAAAACACAACCTCTCATTCGCACTGAATAAAAGATTCTCAAAGGTTCGACAGATTATTTCCCCGTTTTCCTTCTCCATTACCTCAGCAAAAACAAAAAAGTAGCACCTTCTGTAGTAACACCAGTGTGCAGAGCTGAGCAGATCAAGCGCCGCCTAATGTGTGAAACATGTGCTGAGGCTTGGTAAGATGCCCCAGCCTTGATCCTGTGGAAAGCAACGAAGAAGCTCGAGGTGGAGCGCCGGATAAATTTGTAACTGCAGTTGTATTCGCTGGCTGACGATGCACAGAGAAGTCAGCTGATGACTGGAATCAGATGATTTTGAGCAAGGCTGGCCCTCATGGGGTGTCGGATATCTTATTTGACCGAGGAACAGAACATTTTGAAAGTGTTACCAACAACAGTTGTGGTTACTGCTACCGAGCAAAGAAGACTTAAAGTTAGTCAGATCAGTAAGTAGGAGCAAGAGGAAGCAGAGATGGGCAAAACTATGTAAAGGGGTGGGGGGGGGGATTCCTACGACATGTCAAAGTGTTTCCCGCTACAGAAGAGCAAGAAAGAGCAAAACTTTCAGCAGAGACATGAAAAGCTGAAAGGACTCCAGGACAGCTGCTCTTTTTCGTCCTTTCAGGAGTAGTTTCTGTCAGGCACATCCCTTTGAGGTTAATTAAGTTTAGGATCTACGTTCTCAACTGAATTCAAACGACGACTGCCGTTTTATTCATGCTAACTCAGCTAATTCAATAATGATTATAAGATGCTAAAGCACCTTAATCATTTTGTGTTTGTTCTAAAATAATCTTAAACCCTGCTTCACACAGGCGGCATGACAAAGGCCTGAATCATTGACCGCCCACAGCGTGAAGGCCAGAAATGTTGACGGTTGTTCTGATATCTTCTTATAGTATAGACATCGAACTGAAATTAGTTCTGGATTTAAATTAGTCCTTTACAAAAACTAGCAAATTAAGCACAAAAGTGCATTGTTGCGTCTCGGTGGCGGCTCTAAAACACTAATCTAACTTTGAGCTAACATTTCTATTAGCTTCATATAGAGAGTCCAGGTCAGAAAACTGGAGAGTAGTAAGGTGACCTACACTGCCCAGTGCTGTAGCCGCTTGGGTCAACCTCAATAGAGGTGTCGTTTACCAGAGAGGAGCACGTTAAACCTCCCACCTTTACACGCTGTGAGGTGACGGCACAAAACATGTCAGCGCGATTTGCACGGTGAAAGTCAAATATCTGTTCGCTCTAAGGTGGTCTGCTGAGGCAGCATCAGTTTGAAGAAGGAAAAAAAACGTGTCAGCCAGATAACAAAAGACGAGACACAAATCCCAAGAGAAGAAAAGTATTCGCAATCGTATGGAAGAGGGCCCAGATATCACACTGAATCTAAAACATATGGGTGTAAATATTTAAGCATTTTCAAACTGTACCAGCAAAACAGGATGCAGAATTCTGAAGAAAATTTCTCAACCTGGTATAAAATGAGTGCACAGACTTTTTTAACCACTTAGTTTGTCTTATCTTTTCCATGTTTTATGAATTTGTAAATACCTTGAATGAAGCACGAGGAACCCTTTAGGTGTGTTGCCAACATGTCTAAAAACGTTCTCACAACTACTTCAGGTATGTTAAGCCTGGTACTGATGGAACTTCTCTTGACATGAGAGCTGATGATATGAAAATGCCACGACATTTCTCGTTAAAGGGAAGGCTGTCTTGAATATTACTGTCCCGTTTTGTTGCTATCAAAATAAAATTGAATCCCATACCTTCAGGGACATGCTTTAAACCTTCTTTAAATGTTTCAGACTCTTATTTTGAAGTAAGAAAAGAAGTAGTTCTTTAGTTGCCCCGCTGTGTACACTTTTACTAATAACTTTTTTTTCGTCCAGCTAGCTAACAATTCTCTGACGTAAACGTGACGTATTTCCGCGTTGGTGAGTGGCGGAATATGCCGGAAAGCAAAACTGTCGGGGCTCCTGATACAACTTTTCAGTTAAAAAAAAAAAAAAAATAAATAATTGTTACTCAGTAAGCTTTCAGCCGTAATTAGAAGACTGTGCAAGTCCAGCCTGGGCGCTCAGAAGACAAACAAACTCGTATAATGCTGCTTTGTTTACTATTTTTGTTGTTTAGCATAGACGGAAGTACTTCTTCTGTGGGTTTTTTTTTAAGGGGAATTTAATAATTGTGCTTGTCAGAGTGGTTCTAGTCTAAATAAAGTCAGGGGCATATACATGTACATTATGACCAGATTAATTGATTGGTAAAATCTGATTATTTAATCTGAATACATTTTTATCCAATCATGACATTTTGTGCATGTAAACATAGCTACTGGCAAAATTTACTGAAGCATTGATCCTTGAAGTGTTTTCTCCAAACGAGGAGGACTTTCCCTGCTGATGCTGGTGCATTCCCATGAAAAATAACGTTTAACCAGGCACTTCGACAGGGTGGGGGGATTTAGTGTGCGTTAATACACCCAACAACCAAACATTTAGACTTGTCCACTGACGGCTTCCACATCCTTGAGTTTAAACTACAAAATCGAAGCGACGGCTAAACACGGCGGAATAATTGGTGGGACCGCCTTTTACCTTATTTAGACGTTCAAATAAGAGCTATAACAAAACAGCGAAGAAAACTCTAAATAGCTTGAAAACTATGACCCAAAAAGGATCTATAGATATCTAAACAACATTTTGGAAGACTAAATTAAACTTTTCAGTACTTGCAGATGCCCCAAACTCACAGCAAAAGGTATTTAAGGACTGAAAAAGTGGATTTCACATGTTATGTCCCCTTTAAATGCAACACCAACAGCCAGATTTCTATTTGTATAGCCTCACCTGTTTGCCTAATGACCAGACGTTTTACCATTTCAGGATGCTATCGTTCAAATACCACCTCTTGAAAAGAGTAAATTGTTTTTTTCCCTAAGTCATCCATATACATGTAATGGTATTTGTCATTTAGCTTCAGGCAGTTTGATCTTGCTGGTTTTGGCTCTCTGAGCTAACTAAGGCTCTCATCCGACACCCAAAATAGCACTTCTGAATTTCTTGCCCTCCGTCCTACCATCTCCTTCACCCCATCAGGCTGCCGCTTGAAATTTCATTTCGACATCCTCTTTTTACTCCCTGCTCTTCCTCCTCCCTCCTCCTTGTCGTCCTCTATCAGACACATCACGACTGAGTGTTTTATTGCATCGTGTCCTTGCAGAGGAAGACCTTGGGGGCCGCTCCAGACACCCAAAAATAAAAAAAACATGCATCCTCACCCTCCCGCCTTGCTCTTGGCCTACAAAATATGGAGCATAGCTGTCAGTATTTTTACTTCTTCCCCCTTCCCCTCACCCAGCTTAGAGAGTCCTCTCCCCTTTCTCATCTCCAGATTTTGTCTTTTTCTCCTTCAGCAAAGGCAGGGAGCATGTTTTTTTTGGTTCTCTTCATTTGGATCAGTGACGGCCGCTTGCCTCTTATGAAATTAAACCAGCCTCTTAGTCAGAGTTCGATATTTTTGAGTATTCCTGGTCTTTCTGAGCTCCCACCCCCACCCCCCACCGCCCATGCTGATCTCCATTTTTGTAAAGCTTTGATCTGCTGATGCCGACGTTGGGCATTTCAAATTTCTCTTCAGAACATAAATAAAAGAACAGCGTTGAGAACATTGTTTTCAAGCCTCCTTGCCATGAGCTGTCATTAAATATGTATATTAGGACAGAGCCTGCTGAGTAATCAGCCTGATCTCAAAGTAAACATTGAAGCCTTAAAAAGGTTGCAGCACTGCTCGATGGAAGACGGCGGACTGCACGACTTGTTGCTGCAGCAGAACCTCGTTAGAAGGGTCCGATAGACATGGTGGGAACATTAACCCAGCCATATAGTGAGCACTCTTTTATGTTAGCTTTGGAGGAAGCCTCGTCTTTCTTGGAGGTCTTGTTTTACGTGTCCCTGCGTCCGCAGATGAGGTAATGGAATATACGTATGATCACCAGACAAAGGTAAACCTCTCCAAAATCTCTGCTCCGGGGAGAGTTTCCTTGTGCAGCTTACATTGGTGCAGCTGCACGAATTGAAACAAATGGGAAAGTTTTAAGTGTTGCAGAAAGCATCCATGTGTCACGTGTCGCATGAAGAGTGGAGCTGGGCAGGCAAAGGGGGTTTTGTATCCATGACAACAGGGCAATGCAGCAAACGGGAGCATGTTGGGAGCATTAGATATTCAAGTCCTTGGCTTGAGAATGGGAGGCGTCCACGGGATCAGATGGAGGAATCTTTTCACTGTAAACGCTTTCGATCCGCCATCCCTTCAATCCGACACTCTGTAATCTGAGCAGCTGCCACACTGGATAAACCTAAATGAGAGGTTTGCTCTTCCCACGGAGATGGATGCGAGACGGATGTCGCCGAGAGAGCGCGCTGAAGCCGGAGAGAGGCTTGCAACAGGACAGCTGCCGTCCTGCAATGGAATTTGGTTTATGTGACTCCTCCTCCGGCTTCGTGACCGCGGCTCCTCAGTGCAACTGTATTAATAAACCTGGCAGCGTTCTCCCTGCAAGTGCTCGTCCTGAGTTTCATATCAGTCATTCACTGAAGTGTGCACCTCACTGGGAGGCTTCACCTTTCATCTGATTAAGTGTATCTGTGTTGGTGCGGGGATCGGCCAATGACGAGACATCCACCACCTACACGTCCTCTAAACAAAAATTGTGCACTTATTTATACTTTATTGATCGGTCTGTTACTGTTGGCCCCTCATGCTTTCTGCACCGTCAACTGCATCACTCTCACAAACGAAGGTGGCCGAGGCCGATATATGATTGCACTTGAGCAATACAGCATGCGTAATGAAGGGTAGCATCATACGCTGACATGTTAGACAATAACAATTAAACTGTTGAACCCGACTGAATTTAACCAATAAAACAGGTTTATCAATTTGCATGCATTTTATTTCGACATAACTTAATCAACATGTGAGAGGAAGAATTATATAAATTCAACAGCTAAAGGATGCTGAGAACAGATTTTTAAAATGTACCTCCTTAAACCACATGAGTTAAATTCTAACTGAATATTGACTCATCCGGTTATCCTTTGTATCAAGAATGACTAAAATAGGATCAAATCAAAAATACAGTTGTGAAATCTAATCTAACAAGGTAGCGTTGTAAAAGTTTTGCTTCACAAAACCAGTTAAGATGTGGCCTTCACTGGCAACCACTGCTTCAGGGTCATGCTAAACTCCCAACATGCTACAAGAACGGCCCCTGAAATCTGAGTTCCTACTGGGAGAATTGGAGGTTACAGATAAGCTCAGAGTTGAATATGGCAAGCGCACTAATAAAATGTTGGGAAAGTTCAAGGTACAAGCTTATTATTAGCATTTATTAGTATACAGGTTCCTTTAGTATTTTAACACATACAATACCGTGACATACATTGTGAACAACTTGTAGCGCTAATAGCGACACAACAATTAGCGTATTCCACTGGGTTTTCTGAATTGCAACCAGAACGCTCTCGAGTGCAATGTCATTCCCAGAACCGCACTTTAAACTCTGATAAATCCAACACAGCATTAGTGCCGCCGTTAACCTAGTTTAATTTTTAGAACACCTTAATAGGAAAAACATTTTTAACAACTTGCAACACACCAGTTAGCGAATCCCGATGGATTTCCACTTTTCTCTGGCGTGATGGCAATCCCGGATCTGAGCTCCAACTCCCAACAATTCGTAGGCAGCATTAGAAACTCAGCTTGCTAAAACATTTGGCTTTGGCACTAATGCTGTCGCTAAAAACTAGTTAAAGCTGGATAGAAACTTAAGCTCTTGATCCAACACAAAAACGTCCGTGGTCACCAGTCTTATGACAGTTACATTATAGAACATTGAAATGACAGACAGCTTTGGTCCATTAAAATTTTAAGAATTATATTGACCATTATTTCCAGAATTCAATTTTATACTATAATAAAATCTTCTAACTTTTTAAAGCTGAATTTTTTCACCTCTGTTGTATTTTAATACTGTTGCTATTGCTGGATTGTTTTCTAGATGTTTTATAGATCTAAATGTTAGATGTTTTTAGCTAAAACACATGACCTGGTTCACATGGCAGGATAATTAGACCAATTTTTTCCCTGATCTTCCGACATGCCCCAATTATAAGTATGGCTCTTAAGATAATCTTAAGAGATATTCCTTCCTCGTGTGGTGTGTTAAGAGTGATTTGGCCCAATCTCTTAGCGTGTGTGGTGTTCCCCAAGAACAAACAGGCACACAGCATGTTGAATGTAATCTGGCGAGCCAGATTGATAAAGTGCAGCACTCTACGTTCTGCACATTATCAGTCTGGGACTGCTCCTATTGAATCCGTTTGGAGAAAGGAGGGACATTGAGCAGAACTCTGTGAGCTGATTGGGCAAAGCGACTCCTAAGTGCCTGCCTACCAAAGGATGGTTTTAGCCAATCACGGTATCAAATTAAAATGTAATCAGCAGGATTCATAAGAAACCACTGGAAGGTAAGCTAGTTTAGGCACTTCTTGCTGTTCGTCTTTCAAAGAAGAAATCGTGGATTTCGACCAAACAGATGTGATAGCAGCACATCTGCATGTTTATGTTGGTTCGTCTGTGGGCTCGGCATCTCTTGCGTTCTTTGCACCGATATGTCCCACCTTAAACCTCAGTACTGTAACGTGATTGGCTGGGACCATTTTTGGTCTGGACACAAACGGTTGAAGCCGGACCGGTACAAGATGGATTCTCGTGTGTTTGTGAACACACAAATACTGCGAGAATTCATCTTGCAGGCAAGGTTATGTTAAATGTGACATGTAGCTAATCAGAAAGCGAGGCTAGGGAAACACGGAGGAAAAAAAAAACTCAGCTCTATCATAGCGCAACAAATGTCTCCACTCCTTTAACCAATGACCTTTTTTTGTAAGGTTTATTCTCTGTTTAAATTAGTCGGCATTGTTCTTCCTTCTTTAGGTTTTTTTCAGCAGTTTGCGACTAACTTAAAGGAGCATTACTGACACCTGCTGATCCAGCGTATGGTGTCGGCCATGTTTATTTACTCTACAACACACATAAATGTTGAGAGGTTTTGGAAGTTTTCCCATCTGAAACCTGAATGTTCCCGGGTGAAAACTGTTTGTGTGGGGTGTGTTGTGCTTGCCGTTTGTAATCCAGGCTTTGAAGTCAAGTGTTATAGGTCTAACTGATAATGTTGAGTTGTTATGCTGATCATTAGTTTATCTGTGAAACTTCCTGTAAAGGAGTATTGGTGACATGCAGAAAGTTAGAACTTCATCAATTCAACAAGATTTGCTTTCAGGAAAACAAAACCAAACAAGCTACTGTTGTAGAATGATCCGTTCTGTTCAGTCTGAAATGATTTGAGATAAACAGTTTTCCACGGGAATGTGTCGGCAATATTAAAAGAGAAAATAAAAAAAGAGGCTGGGAGTCTCTGCTTCAGAAGCGCCATTAGAATTGCATGATTTAAAGTCTGCTGAAATCTACCAGAAGATAAAAATGACACATTTGCATCCAACAAGCAAATGTTGCTGCTTAAATAAAGAGTATTTTCACAGATGACTCATCGTCAACAACTCCCATTTTCATCCAGGTTTATTTTTAAAATCTCCTACAATTCCCAAGACAGCAGGAACAGAACAGCCCCAAACAATTTCTCGCTAAAACAATCACAGCTTAAAACAAACACAAAAAAAGCTTCTAATGTGTGAGTGGCTTAAGGACACTTTAGGGGGAAAATATGGCTGAAGAGGGAACAGTAGCATCTGTCTATTTACACTTTTTCTTCACTTTTCTGATGTTTTTTCATGTTACAGCTACAGACCTCAATCCATTTTTCTCCTATTTCATGCGCTAGACCAACATAAATAGTCTATTAATCGGAAGATAAATCACAAAACAAGGTGAAATGTTCGGTGGTTGTCGTGGTTGTGGCAAAAATCTTATCGTTCCCTGCGGCGCAACAACTCGACAAGGTCTGCTAACTAAAAAGCAAATAAAGTATAAAGTCAATCTTAGAAATACCTTCTAGGTTTTGGTCCCACCCTCCTTCACCTCCATGTTGGATCCAATTCATGGCGTTCTGACTTGGAAATAAAAGTGGGATCTTGTGAGTTAGACAGTATACAGCAGTAGACAGAGAAGATCAGGCGAACAAGGGCTGAATCCCCTTTTAAAGTGTAACAACAGTGCTCAGTTTCTCTCTCACTAACCGGTGATCAGTTAATCTAGAACAGGAGTTCCCACACTTCTCAGCCTGTGACCCCCCAAAATAACCCCCACCCCTTTTTTGGGGGCAAATTACGAAAAGGCAGTCATAAAATCATAAAGTTATACTTCACAATCAAGGACAGCAAATCAGCATCATATTATAATTAGTGTCTTCACTTTTAAACGATCATCCACATGATTGTGTAACTTTACTCTCGTAATATTACAACATTTATTCTCCTAAGGTTCTTTATTGTTGTACACCTAATATTATTACTTCATTGTTGTAATTTCCAAAAAGTAAAAAAAATTGTAATAAGGTCAGTGTAGATTAAGGAAAATAAATTATTGTCCTCTGAAAAGAAATTTCCACACGCAAAAAAAACCTTGTTTACGATACAAAACCCGGATGTTTTCTGATGTAGAAAAGTCGGAAAATTTCAAGAAAAAAAAACGTTTTCCATGATTAAAGGCATTCATATCTTTCACAATGTAAAGTCAGATATTTTGGATCATCATTTGGATGATGGTGCCGCCACCAGGGTGACGTGCAGTATTGATTTTCACATAGACACCACATTTTGGATGTAGGCTAAAAAGTTAAGTTTTCTTCCCACCTGAACTGAGCAGCTTCTTCCTCATAGTGTTTTCAACAAAGGGCTGGTTATGATGAGCGCACAAATTATACCTTCAAGTCTACAGAATCTCCTACCTGAGCTTGTAGGCAGCTCCTCCAGAGTTACTGTAGGCTTCTTAGTTGCGTCTCTGTTAATTCTCTCCTAGACCCACATGTTAGGTTAAGCAAAAACCATGCAGTGCACCTGATTTGTGTCCTGCCTGCTAAAGGTAATTGGTCGTACTGGTGTTAAGTTATGGCCATTACAGTAAAGGGTGCATGCCACACTTTTCAGATTTTGTTTTTGGAAATGTTATTTTCGTGTATACGTTGTTGTGGTTGTTGTTTTTTTTAAATCAAACTTCACATTTACGCGCTACAGTGTGTTACTTTGTGTTTAGGATCGATATTATTGAGTAAAATGCTAATAAAATACAAAACATAACGTGACAAATTGTTACAAAAGTTCAGAGGGAGTTGATACTTGCAAGATCATGTTTTTACCGCCATATTTAGTGAATGCGAGATGGAATTTTCTTTATCCCAGTTTCTGAGTTGATGGAGTTAGAACGGGGGTTGATTTCTCCCCCCTGCTTTCTGTTTAAAGCAAAGACTCGCTTTAAGGTGTGTGTAATTCAGAGACAGGTAAATAGTCTACACCATGCAGAGCTGCTGCATCTCAAGATTTCTCAAATGTCTTTGTGATTTGGAATATTCATAATATTGACGTCTACTTTTAGCAAGGTGGGTGGTATTTCCTTGTTGTTTTTGTGGAGGTTTTGGACTACTTTTGTCACATGTCAGGTAGTGTGGTACACAGAAGAAGCTGGGAAAGAATTCAGATGGAGCAGAGTCGAATCCTCGCGGGCGAAATACAAAATCTGAAGTGAATTTGTCAAGAAATCATTGCAAATTGTGTTTACTGGCTTTTTCTGTGATTGCTGTAGAAAAGCAATAATCAGGACTGTAATGAGCACGGCCCATAATCCCTGAGCTTGGTGACAGAAACCAGGCCTGTTTAATTAAGACTCTGATTTCCCGTGAGGCACCGGGCCCTTTTTTCTTCTCGCCCTCTTTCCAGCTTAATAGTCCTGATTTTATTTCGGAATCCCACCCCATCGTGATCCGAACCTCGTTTGGAAAAACATGTCCCGCTCTCTGATTGCTTTGATGTAGCCGCTCGTTCGCTCTTTTATGTTCGGCAAACTGCAGATGAGGTTTTTCCAAGTGAAAGTTTCCAGGAACAGGTTTGCTCATAATCCCGCAAACAGCAGACTGCAGTGAACTAGAAGTAATACGTGGCCTTAGAAATGAATGTTTCAGGTACTCTGCATGTACGATAGTGCCGCGTAGATGCAGGGGTGAAACAGAAACTCTTAAGCACTCGGAACATAAAGGAGAACAACTACTAAAGGCGCTTTTGAGTGAATGTTAGATGTGCCTTGGGTTTAAAAGTGAAAGTCATTCCTTTAGAATGACTGATGCGTTAGAGAGAAATGTTGCTGGTAATTGCTGCACTTTCAGCTCCTTACCTTGCTGCTTTTTTATGAGAAGCTGGATCTTCAGTTTTTGGCCAAAGAATCAGGTGCAAGGGATCAGAGGATAGTGGCAAAAATGAAGACATTAGGGTTTTAATGAGATCTCCTCACACAAGATCTTGCAACATTAACATTTGCATGCTCTAATGTGTGTGTGTGTGTGGGGGGGGGGGGGGGGGGGGGGACTGTAAATGCTAAGTCTGATGTGTGTGTGATGTTATTTGTATGTATCCTAAGCCAGTCTCAAAGGTAATTTCACCATGGAAAACATGGTGACAGTAAAATATTCTTGATTCTTGATTTTTCAGTGAAAGTGAAGTTTGTCTTTTAGAAGCTGCTTTCAACCCGTAGCGTCCATTGATGTACTAAATGTAAGCTATAAGTATGAGATCAAGATGTGATAGTGAAGGCCTCGAGATTGAGACTGCATCCACAGCACTATTACAAGGATTTACTTGTAGAGATGTCTTTTTTTTTGTCTCACTTCAATGTTTCAGATTGTCAAATAACAATGTGCATGGTTGCGGCAAAAATCGAGTGCTTTTAATAGGGAGAGTAGGAAAGATGTGCAAAAAACCCAGGAACAGGGCTGGAAACACGGACAGAGTACCAGGGAGAGCGCCGGAGACACATGGAGCAAACCAAGGACCATGAGGCAGAACAACAGAGCAAGGCATGGAGCGGGATAACGGGAGATCTCAGCAAAGAAACAAGGCAAACCAAACAGTAAATATACAGGGAGAAATGAAGAAACAGCTGAGACCTATAAGAGCTGAATAGACTGGGGGAGATAAGAGTAGATTAACAGAATCTGAGTGGGCAGAAATCTAACAGAATATCTAAATAAAACAAAGCATAAGCGTAAACGCAACATCTGACAAACCACAAGTAAAAAGGGAAACGGAGGCATAAAATGAAGTTCAGAAACACCTCAAATCCACAGATCATACCAGTTAAGTTGGCTAAAATACCTTAAAGACCAACGCCTGATGCCTCAATCTAAAGAAAATGTCATTGCTCAGTCTGGACAGTGGCCAATTTCTGAGGCTTTGGGACTTAATGAAGCAAAGCGCATTGAGATGTATCACCCACAACATGTTTCAGTGGTGAACATTCCCAGGTATGGGTGATCTACCAACAATGACTTCAAGAATACATCAGTGACTTCTTCACGAGGTCACATGTAGAAACCAGAACGACATCTTAAGCACTGCCAGCCTCACTTGCTTTAGTTAGGATCAGTATTCACGATTCAGTGATAAACGAGACCGTTCCCTGACCAAATCCACTACTGGCTAAAAAGCAAACAAACAGAAAGACCCATCTAACATTTGGTCTCCAAGACTTTGGGAAAACTCAGACAACCGTGACTCAGTGCCACCGGATGACGCAGCAGCACACTGACGATAAACAGGTTATTCATGATTGCAAATTGTCTAAAGTGGCTGATTTAAAACGCTTTGTAAGAGGCCAAATACGTTTTCATGACAGGGTTAGCTAATAAAGAAGCTGGCGGGCTGGCTAACAACACTTGGTCTCCACCACTTTAAAATTGTTTATCTGACAGCATTTTGGATACATGGCAGGAAAATAGAAACGATCAGAGTGAAACACTGGAAGCGCTGTGGAATACCACATCTGCAGTTTCTTTCATTGTGTACTTTTCTGTCAATACTAAACCAAACCACTGTTTGACAGTTTTCAGTGCGTCTAGAAAGCATTTGAACATCTCCATTTAAACAAACGTAATACACCGATGATTCTCTACTAAACAAAGATACTTTCAACCCATTTGAGATTTATCCACCCTTTATTCAATTTATGAAAATATAAAAAAAACATAAATTTTTACTGTTTTTTTTTTTTGTTTTTTGTTTTTTATCAGGACCACTTTGAAACTCGACAAGCTATATACAAGTCAAATCTGGACTTGAACATTCTTTAGTGATTAGATTATATGAAATCCAGTGTTTGATTTGAGAAACCTCTATAGCCAAAAAACAAAACAAAAAAAAAACTGAGAAAGCAAACAAACAAAGATTTTAGGTTTACTTAAATATTTTCTTAAAACCTAGACTTTTTCCTGAACCTACATCATGCATCGTCTCATCTCAGCAGCAGGACGCCCCTTGCGCCCCTCATCCTGACCCGAACCTCGTGGAAAAATTGACCTACGCTGTAGAGTCATCCTGGCAATGACATGGCGTTACTATTTAATGGGTGTACAATGAAAGCCAGGGCAATATTAAAATTCAGCTGTGGTGAGGTTTTTGGCTGCTGAACCGTCTTCTGGCTTTCCATTTCTTTTGCTGTATGCATCAACCCCCCCCCCCCCCCCCCCCCCACCCCTCCTCTCCATCTACCCTGGACTTGGAGAAGGCAGAGGCCTCTGGCTTCTAGCAGCCCAGTGCAGCAGAGGTGTGAACCCTGTAATCGCCAGTCATTACTCAGAGGCTCTTCCCACACTTGAACTTAAGTGTGCCTCATCTGCCATGTTAACATCAATACATCATTATCACATTAATTTTGACAGATCAGTGTAATTCAGTTTAACAACGGAGAACACTGTTGGAGACCTGGACTACCGTTTAATCCACTGTACTATGAAACGAGTCAGATTATGGCAGTAATTGTTCCCTTCTCCAGTTTTTTTTCCCCCCTTAGCAGCAAAAACTAATTCCTTCTATCTTCCCACAAAGGAGATTACTTTATGCCTAATATGAGATTAGTTTTGTGATTTTATTTTTTTTATTGGTTAAAGTTTTCATTGTCTAATTTTTATTGTTCAAAGCAAAGGCGTTTCCCGCAGGAGAAAATAAAAAGAAAGATATATTTTCCAGCAAAAATGATAACGGCACGTATGAACTTTAGTCATCGAATACTGGAAGGAGTTGTAATGTCACACAGATAGCTGTTGGCAGGAAAGCTTTGGTGGGAACCAACGTTTCAATTCGTCAAGCCTCTCGATCCAACAGTAAAAAAAAAAACGAGCCGAAGAGGAAGAAAAAATAGATTAATGAGCATTTGTGACCTGAGGTGAGTAAGTACAGAGTCAAATTATTCAGGAGACATCCAACAGCATCCAAAGACACTTCTAAATGATGCTTATAGTAATTATAGTAAATAAAGGATCGACACACACGCTCCATCTGTGTTAAAATAAAAGTTTGACTGCAGAGTGATATTGTACTGCGATATCTTGTCTTTATATTATTGCTTACTACATAACAACATTTAAAGGTGTATAGTAAAACATAGCTTGACTATTTTAATCAATATATAAAGATGTCCTTATATAAATCACAAACCACCATTATTTCACATATAAACCGTAGTGATTAATCGCTATCTACATTAAATCAGAGCTGCAACGTTCGCCTTGATCAGCCCCGACCAGCGACTGGCGACCAGCCACTTGGAAAATGCAGCAAGAGAGAGCCAGACTTTCAGCGGATAACAGGAAGGCTTAATGGAGTATAATAAAATGGCTCTTTTGGGTCATGGAACATACTGGATTTGGAAACTTTGGGAGCCTATTGGAAACGTCACAGCCAGGGCCTATTTTCTGTCTCAAATGCACACAGATGCTGTTTTAATAATGCTTGCTATATTTATATAAAATGAAATAAAAAATGTAAACGCATGTAACAGTTTTTCTAATAGAGAAAACTTGTTTTTACAGCAACTGCCCTCATACAGGGTGTAACATCATCCTGATCTTAATAATCCCATGATATCTTACTGCAGGAAGGCAGACATTATTGTGAATGTGTGTCTTAAATATCTCCATATTGCTTAGAAATCAATTGAATTGATCCTGGCATATCAGAGCTTTATAAAGGGCAGAGATCAGCCACAAGATTCTGATTGGTACAGATCTCTTCAGTTCAGTTCAATTCATTTATTTAGCAGCAATTCACAGTAAATATCGTCTCAACGGACTCCACATAAAAATGTCAATTCAGTCCAAACATGCAGACAGATTCAAAGTCAATTGCTTACACTCCAATTGATCCTCGTCCTCAGACAATGCAGTCAAGTTCCGTTCAATATTCAAATCTGTAAAACGTTTTCTATCTAAGGAAACCCAGCAGACTGCATTGAGTCATTGACTTGACGCTCTCACTCCTCCTGGATGAGGATGTGGCAACGGTGTACAGTGGCTTGCGTTGTCGTTGCAGCAATCCCTCATACCGAGCATGTGTGTAGCGACAGAGGAGAGGAAAACTCCCCTTTTTAACGGGAAGAAACCTCCGGCAGAACCAGAACCAGTGTTAACAGCCTTCTGCTACTACTAAGGATACAGGGCATACACAAAACAAAAAAAGAAAGAAAACCCACACAAAAAACAATAAAAAAATACAAAAGCACCGATCCAGGAAAATGTTTTCTGTTAAATAAAAAGCGGAGAGTTAATTATAGTGGTAGCTCCTCTAGTGGCCTCATCTATTAGAGAGACCTGGTTAAATGCAGGAAGTAAAAAAGCCTATTCAAAGACAGACATATTAAATGTATCACGTTTCTACTTAGGGAAACGAAATAAGACTTTTTGGTGCAATTTGTTAGCATTCATTTGTGCGCATGGCTTAAATTGAAGTTTGCAGTACCTCTAATACACCTCTGGTGTTTCAAGAAAGCAGGATAGGAACTGGCATGTAACATTTGCAAAAAAATTGTCTTCAAACTGTGAGTGAAGCAATCGGAAGACTCTAAGAAGAAAAATATGTTTTTATGGACATCGGTAGCGCCCCTCTGTGGTGGTGTAGTGGGCTAAGTCTGCGTCTTTGAGACAGGGGGACCTGTTGGAATCAGGAAGGCCCTCCAGTGTAATAACTGCGTGCAAGTGCTGATGACTTGCTGTGGCGACCTCAGAATAAGGGACAACAATGACCGAGTCCTACTGGTTGGCCCAACTTTCAACTGAATATCTTCAATTGGATGATTTAGTCTGATTTAGCACGATTGCTATAGTTTTAAAGCTCAGAGTTTCTAAGCAGATGTTTTTTTTTTTTCTGAATATTTGTAAATGCTTCCAGCTGATCTCGCAGCAATGCTTTCCACACACAGCGGTCCGGAAAACTGTTGCATATATGTACTGACAGATCTGGACACAGCTGCTTCCTTACAGCCCAAAGGCAGTCTTTTATATCATTAAACAAATAGCTTTTTTATGTGCTCTGTTTTTCATAGAGTGGGTAGTCATAGATTAATAGCGAGGCTGCATCTGCGGCTCGCTTTTAGCTTACACTGATCTCGAGCACCTCCCCAACCCCAACCCGCCCCCAATAACACACATGCCGTGCGCTTATGTGTAAGTGTGTCTGTGTGTGTGTGTGTGTGTGTGTGCCAGATCCCATTTGTCCATTGGACTCTTGCGCTTCTTGTTCTCGGTTCCGATGAAAACCGAAGCGCCGTTAAAGGCTTGCAGAGCCGGCACTGCAGACTCGTCGCCTGGCTCAGGGAAGGAAAGCCCCGCTGGTGAGATGTGAGGAGAGGGAAAGAAAGATGGATGGCTCTGCCGCGCATCATGTGTTAAAAGGGCTGTTATTGTGCAGTTCCCCCTTATGGCCACTCAAACCCTGAGCTACAAACGCTTTAGCCAGAGAACAGGATTTACCGGATCTCTGTGCATAACTGAAGGAACGGATGCTGGGTGCTGTCTAGAGATGCTTCTTAAAGGACGTTTTGTGTATGATGGATGAAGGATGATGGTGTCTGGCTTTACAAGAGTCACATTCTCAACTCTTGTAAAAAAAAAAAAAGAAGAAAAAAAATCCACAATTATGAAGAATCAAGGTGAGCATCAGCGGTTGTGCCAGCACAAAAATCTGCTGAATGCAACTTTGTCGGAGGTACATCCCTGCAAAGCCAGGGAATGAGCTGATTTTTGACTTGATACATGATACATAAGCAACTATCTATAATGAATGCTGCCGGGCCACTCGTCCTATTAGCTGGAACCCCCAGCTTTCCAGACGCATTCCCCAAACAACATGCACGGGGGGTAGAGAGGGGGGGCGGGTGTATTTTCTTTGCTTGTATTAGCAGAGAAAGCATCCTCCGTTGAGATGTCAGAGGCATAATAAAGTATGTCATCCCGTTTTCAGGGCTTGCTGTGCCACTGTCGACTGCTGTTGGCTCGTCTGACGCTCGCGGGGCCGTGCTTTCTGAAGCCCGAGAGAGCGACTGCAGTGCGTGTCATGACTCATTGGGAGTTTGTTTTCATTTTCAGGCAACAGACAGCGTGTGATGTAACATTTGCATGGGTCCAGCTACAAAATCAACAGAGCTATTCCTCGAGGAGTCCTGCTCCCGCGGTCTGGCGAGTTGCTGAGGCAGTCGGGGTACCCACTGACCACTTAGCTGCCCGGACTCGTCGATAACTCTTTATAAAGATCAATTAGGGCGATCAGTGGAGAGAGCGCCGCCGGGGCCGAGGTGCCGTATTGAGCTGTTTCTGTGCGATGATGTTCCACGCTGCGCTTTTCCAAAGAAAGAGCCTCACCCCCCCTCAAGACGTTTGACTTCATTAAAGGGGCGTTCTCCTCAAACCGGAGCCATAAACCCTGCAGTGAACTAATTCTCTTCCTCCGTGCTTCGAAAAAGCAGGGGAAGTCTGCACGGTGTCCAGCTATCAGTCTGTTGAAAAGGGCCGTGACAGAAGAACGGAGCCAACACCAAGTAGCGCATAATCAGTAATTAGTAAACGGTGTCCTCCGCTTTCTGCACAATTGTTAGACAAGTGATCATTTTGAAGATATTATATTTTTTTGGCAATTTTTTCAACCCCAAGTTGCATGCTTATTGGATTTAAGCATATCAGGAGATTGAAGATGATCAATATGTTGTTTGAAGATCTGCAGCTTCTATTCAGTCGTTCATTTGTTCATAATGCTGGTTACCATTGTGAGGAAAATGGATGGATGTTATACATTGCTAAAGGCTGAACACTGAGGCAGACGTTCACCATCCAGCAGCTCAACGACCCTAAACATACAGCCTACGAGGGACTGGTTTGGATCAAAACATTTTAATACTCACGTTAAAATGCTCAGATCGAATTTCATACCTATATCCTGTTGAGAATCACTCTCAAACGCATGCCGCACTTTTCAGATTGTAATGTTTATAAACCATGTATTATTTTACTACCCACCGGTTCAGAAATATGTGCTAATTTGTGTCGGTCTAGCACATAAAAACCCATTACATAGCTTTTGTGACGCGAAAGCAAAGCTCCGTGGCATTGGATCAACTTTTCTTTTCTTTTCTATGGCGATAGTGAAATATTTACGCAGTTTACAGCCCGACTGACCACGAGCTGCTGTTTTCAGTTAATTTTGTTGTTTTTTTTACTATCCACTCTGCCGTGGAGTTTTTTTTTTTTTTTCTTCACTCTGTCCCACTTGTGCTGGATACAGCAATGAATGTGGTTGTCATGACACCAGCGCTGGCCAATGAGCTCCCGGGAAGCAGCCCTGCATGTCATGTCTGACGGCTGACTGACTGCACAGCGCGCTGACCGCTCACCGCCTAACCTTTCTCCCATTGCTGATTATTAATCCAACTTATGGTGCACTTCCCGTGTCCCTCCATCACAAATTAACCGTTCTCTTCTTCTCTCTCCCTCCTCCCCCTTCTCTGTCTTTTTTCGGTCCCTTGCCTTTACGCAACCCTGTCCTTTGTTATGTCCCCCCCCCCACCCATCCCTGCAGCAAATTTGTTCACGTGAAAATTATTGACGATGAGGAGTATGAGAAAAACAAGAACTTCTTCCTGGAGCTGGCTGAGCCTCGCATGGTAGACATGAGTCTGCAGAAAGGTGAAGTACTAAACTTCTCTCTCTCTCTCTCCCTCTCTCTGTGTGTCTTACTCTCCCACTTTTACCATCACAAGCCTCACTTCTGTGGCCTTTCTTTGTCTCGTTTCTGTCCCTCTTTACCCAAACCTTCATTTTATCTGTTTGTTTTTTTTCTGCCACCCTCCTGTGTTTCTAACACAGTGGAACTGAGAGGTTTCTTTCACTCTGCTCTTTGACATCAAATCAGAAACCTGCAGTAAGATCACATCCTTTTCTTCGGCGTGACAGTCTCCCCAGACGCCATCAGCATCTGCATAAAAAAAAAAAAGTGAACGGGCTGTCTAGACGTCACCTTTATGTTCTCAAAGGAGCAAGAAGCCATTATTATATAGAAACACGTTGATGCGGTAGTTATTTCCGAGCCCTGCTTCGATGATAAATGCCGTAAACTGTTTCTGCTGAAAAAGGATTATTGATTCAAATTTTGCAGTGGGCCAAATGATTCGCCGGACCATTTGGAACCTAAAGCTTTATCAGGCTGTAAAGGATCATTTTAATATACTCCTTCTGTGTCCCGCCCTACCGTCACCGTAAAGAAGAAAGTACTTTAATATCAGATAAAAGAGTAAATAAATAAAAAAATGCAGTTTTCAAATGTTTTCATAGTAAACCAAGTTTCCGTTTCTGTGCTTCTTACACCTTTGTTGATTCCTCTGGTGTCATTTTCAAAGACCTCCACTAAGTCTCATTTCCTCAGTAACAACTGTCACCTGAAGAACCTTGTTCTTAGTCCAACCTGTTTGCTCGTAGGTGTGGTTTGTTCATCACCCAAAAAAAGATTATATTAAGTTTTCTACGGACCGATCACCGGCCAATCACAGGTTAAACCAAAAATCGGCAGATTCTGGTTCATTCAAATCCGATTTCCTGCAGCATCTCTGGTTGATAAACTGAAGTTTTCTCTGTTTATTTATTTAGCGAACGGAGAAAATCAGTCGTTTTAGCTCTAACCTTTTTAACATTTAGACGATTAAGGACAATCTTTTTGATCACGGGGCCAGTTTATCAGTGCATCGATTGAACATTTACATTACACTTAACTATGCACTTTGCCAGTTTTACAAGGTGCATTTTCCAAGATACGGCAACTTGTCATTTAACAACAAGTATAAAGACTACAAGTTAGTACTGAAAAACAAAAAAATAAACAAAATGAAAGTGTTTGCAACAGTTTCTTGTTTGGTAAACCTTGTTTGGTAAGTACAGAAATTATTAAAGAAAATGAGAAATATGCGTCATATACAAAAGCAGAAAAGTATGTGAGCATTAAAGACGTTCACAGTTTATGTTAATTATTTACATAAATGAGTTATTCAGGGGTTATGAGTTACTATTGCGCAGTAATTGTCAGACAGTGCTGCTTGCCGTCATGCCTTAGGTGCAATCTCTCGGCAATGTCAGTAATCCTTAAAGTTCAGACATGTCTAGAGGCACAATAAACTGCAAAACAGTATTATTTGTCTGTCTTTTTTATTCAAAACTTCATAATCAGTACCTGAATGTGTACGAATCTGCATGTCCACTCCATGTCTGCAATAAGCTGACAAAAGTCTAAATAAGTAAAACAAAAATGCCTTTTTCCTTGCTTTTCATGTAAGTTTGAGTAATGATGATCCGTTTACCAAAAGCAGAAAACAGTCAGTTCCCATCTAAGGTTCTGGGGGTATGTGTTTTTCCTTTTCTGCTCTGTGAAATGTACAGTTGCCTGCAGTGTTCTTGAGTTGGATTGTTGGAGACAGTAAAGGTGTAAAGGAGGAGTAAGCTAAGCAATCCGTTCAGACAGAGTGTGAGATGTAGATGGGTAACGACAGCTGAAGCTGGACAAGATACAAGCCAGTGGTCAAGTTCAGTCTCAAGGGTCAGACGCTTCCAGGAAAAAGAAACCGAACCGTTGTATGGTGGGAGTTTTTCTGCCTCTTTATTTTTTAGAACGCCCCGCAAGACCAGTTTGTAGTTGTTCGATGTACAAAACACGTGGTTTAGAATAATCATTTACATTTAGTTACAGTTGCCTTTTTTTTCACTTAAATTTACCTCTGTTTAACAGAAGGCAAGCAGTTTTTGTCTGGTATATTCTTTGTTTTACAGACGTTTTAGCAACTGTGCTTCATTTCCGCAACCTCCTGTTTCTGAGCCATTCGGAAGCACATTGATTTGAGATCTGAAATTGTAAATAATGATACATTTCCTCATCTTATTGTAATCCGATTCAGTAAATCCTGACCAAATACAAATATTGTGACAAGGAGGCCATTTTTGGCAACCTTGAAAGTGATCTTATCCAACTTTTTTCTGGCCATACTGCTAATACAGTAAAACTAGTGCTGTCAAACGATTAAAAATTATAATCGCAATTAATCACATAATGTCGATAGTTAACTCGAGATTAATCGCCATTAATCGCATATTTTATCCTTTTATTTCTGAAAGTGTAATAGCCTGTTTGGGCATTTTAATGTGCAATTTTGCAATAAATGACACTAATAAAATACATGCTTGTACAAAACATATTTTTATGTTATTTTTCAAGCACTTTTCAGAATTGGAATGAAAACATCCTGGTGCCAAATGTTAAACTCTGGACTATAATGGCTAAATGACTAATCATGACGCCCTGATGTTTACACCATGTGTAAACAAATGTGTAAATAAATACCTGTTTTCATGCCGATATATATTTTTTGCCTCTTAAACAAAGCTAGACATGGTATTATGCATAAACATATAAATTAATAAAAATTGTACATTTCAATAAAGTCATAAGTTTTGGTAATTTCTTCACTCTCTCTCTCTCAAACATCTAATTCTGAGCTTTCACACCAACAACAATAATTTCTTTGAATATTTTTTGCTTGCTGTTTCTATCCATATTCATAGAGTTTAAGCCTGGAAAAAGGTTTTAAATTTTCAGGTCATTCCAGTCTTACACTTTGCTTGCAACTGGGCAGGAGCTTAATACCCTTGAAAGAGACTGTTTAGCAACTGTTTAGTAACACCAGGTCCTTCGTTTGGCAACGTAATTCAGCCTTAGTTTGTCAAATACAGAGACAACAAATTAATAAGCATTAAAGTATGGTTTATGGGTTGGGTTTCTGCAATTTTATCAACGTGTAAAAGCTCATCTTCAGAACCAATCTCTGCTTAAAATGGTGATCTGCACCATGTAATCTACTTTCAGCAGTTATCACCGGTTATTGCACCGTAAACTGCAGAAAATACGTGCAGAGTTGCTCCTCTGCCTTTACTACCGTCGGCTCCTATGGCGGAGGGATAGTTCAGCTGGATACACTCAGTGTCTAGTGCAGGCAGGCCTCTTAATAACCGCTGTTTCGTCACTTATTTTAGAGCCCAAATAAGCGATTTCACTTTCAGAAACGTGCCCAAAAAAAAACGCAACCCGTGACTCATAAAATTTAGAAGCGCTTTTAGAAAAAAGAAGCCCAATGTCGCATGTGTCCGAGGGTAAAAGAAACCCTTCGGGGCGGGTGTGTTTTGCTACAGTTTTCTAGCACTCTTGAAACTACGGAAAGCGCCGAGGGTAAAAGAAACACAGTCCGGAGAGCGCGGCGGGGGAAAAAACATTAGGGAACAGTGTGTGTGTTTTGACGCGACGCGCGTTAACGGCGACAAAAAAATTGTCGGCGTTAAAATGGGTTTGCGTTAACGCCGTTAATAACGCGTTTAACTGACAGCACTAAGTAAAACAGTTTGTTTTTGGTAGCTAATCAAGTGTAAGTAGGTAAGTATTAGAACTGGTTTGCATTATATTTTAATTTCATTTTATTTTAGTGTTTGTATGTTTAAAAGGTGGTCCCTTTAATCAGATGAAGCGAGTAACACGCACCCAAAGTGAAACAGGATTATTTCTCATGACCATTGGAATATTTTTCGTCCCCACCAACAGAGGAGAAAATCAATACCAGTTTGGCGGGTAAAGCTGGATTTAGAGCAACCTCTTAAGGCTACGTTCACACTGCAGGTCTTAATGCTCAATTTCGATTTTTTTGCGTGTCCGTTCACATTTCCAAATATATGCGACTTGTATGTGATCTCCTGTGTGAACTGCATTCATAAACCTAAGTGTCCCGCATAAGCAGTAGAGGACGCGATGATGTCATACGTAGCAAGCGTGCTCATTGTTTGCGGAAGTAAACACGGATCGTAATGCTGCAGCGTATCTTGCGTTCTTTACGTTATTCTCCAACCGGAGCCAGCACATTACCAACGCAATCTTTTTAAGAAGATCGAAAAGGAAGAGAGCCAAATTTTAGTGACGTGAGCGGCTTTACTGATACGGACTTCATTCATAATTTTCGAATGAGAAAGGCAACCTTTATGTGCGTCTGAACGGATCTCTTTAGCGCTCTCATGTAAAAACACACATCTTCGGCGGCCATAGCAGTGAGTAAACGCGTTGCTGTGGGGCTGTATGGAGTAGCAACAGGTGTTTGTTACCGCACAATAGCCAACCTCTTGTTTAGTTTTTTTTTTTTTTTTTTTAGCGAACCTCTTTGGCATAGCCAGGTCCACCGTTAGTGACGTTTGTCGAGTATCAGTGACATGTACGTCGGGCGAATGTGACCCGGCAGTACAGACACAGGTCGCATTTGAAAAGATCAGATACGTATCGGATTCAGGACCACATATCCAAGTGGATCTGGGTTGCATTTGAAAAAATCCGATCTGTGTTATTCAGACTGTCATTAAAAGATCAGATACAGGTCGCATATGGGCAAAATAATCGGAATTGGGTCACTTCAGGCTGCAGTGTGAACGTAGCCTTAGAACCCTGCTGGTGTGCTGCACGTCCAACTCTCCAGCTTCTAAATTCAATTAAAAGCACGGGTGTGAGCAGGTCAGGTATGACTTTAGGTTTCAGAAATAAGGGACATAGTTATTGTTACGGCCACAGTTGGCTGGAAGAACGGGGTAACATAAAATTCAAGAGTCTAGTTGGTAAACTTGATTAAAAGTTTATTCATAAGGTTTTTAAACAAAAAGAGACAACATCCTACACTTTGTTAAACCAGATGAAAACAAAATAAAAGGGAATTAACCGTCTTATAATAAACTAAAACAGCGTCTCAGCAAAACAAACCCAACAAGAAAACACAAACAGGGAGAAGCACTAAACTCAACATTTTCAGCTTTGCAAAACAACACCCCAGCCAGAACCACTACCTAAGTTGAGCTTTTCAAATTTAACAAGCTGAAAACTAACAAGCAGTCAAATGGCAGAATTTAGAGCATTCACAAGGTTCCCAAACCAGTAGTGATTCACAAAACGAGCAAACAGCACAGGGGAGCAGACAGTGTTAACTGTTCAAATGCAGCTCTCCTGAATGCGGATTGAGGAAGGTCTTGATTGGGCCACGGCTTCTGGAAATGGTCAACACAGGAGCTCAGCATGTTGCCGCCTGGTCCAGCGTCCTTCCAGCCAATCCCAGGCACGTGCTGCTACAGTCATTTCTGCATGATTAAAGCAGAGCCCAGTCTACACTACTGGGTGAAAGTCGACAGCCGTAACAGTTCTGCACGACCTCCCTTCATCCTTGACCACGTGTTCAGCCTACAACAGAAGTAGTCAAGAACACAACTAATATGCTTTCAGTTAGTTATAAACAGAAACCGGCAGATCAATAGCAAATTGTTTGTTTTCCTACACTTGTTCTTACATTTCAAAGGTGTTGACCATGCAGATTAATATGCTTTATCAGCATCATTCCCCTTATCTTTGAATGATGAAGGTCCAAAGGTCGGAGCTTAGGGTAGTTGATTGCTGGTCCAGAAGTCAAGAGCCAAAACCATGCAAAGTATTGTAGTTTTGTTCTCTTATTCACAATTAAAATATTGATATGCTGCTTTTTTTATAAATCATATCAAATCATATGCAATGGATATTTTTGGCCATAGAATACAATACCAATACTTATTGAAGAGTGACTTCCCTAGGTTTACTTAAACACGTAAATCAGAAAACAAAGCTGAGATGGAGCCTGCTGGACATGATGAGAAGGTTCCCAGAAGCTGGTGACGTAGCTAAGGTGAAGGCTGCAAGGGCTTACAGCTCATTTTATCAACCCTGGATCTAAAGAGAAAACACCAGAGCAGAAAGAACAAATGGAAACAAACGGAGTTGGAATAAAACCTGTTTTATTATATAAAATCTATTGTGCAAAGCTGCTCCGGTCTGTGCTCTTCCCCTTCTGTCGACAGCCTGTTGCACCAGCTTTTAGTGAAAATCTGGGGTAGGTCACGTCTCTAATGATACAAAAACCCTTAAAATCCACAAAGGATTGAACATATGAGCTTTGGGGAAAAAATACTGGGTAGGTTAGCGATCACACCTTCGCTTTGTCATAATTTGCAGCTTTATGGGTATCCTTAAATCCTGTTATAATGACTTAATGAATGAAAACAGGGCCAAGGTTTCTAATCACACAGCTCACACTACTGGTGCCCTGTTCAGCAGACTTTATGGGTAGTTCCTGGACAGGAAAGGCACATCAATATCTGTGTTTATGTGAGGGACAAAGTTAGTTCATGTAAGGTTTTTTTTTTAACATAATTCTGTATTTTGTATATACGGTATCCATAGAGAGATGACAATATCGACTTTTGAAATCGTTGTACTCAGTGGAGCCACATGTGATCCCACATTCTCCTGACCATGCAGTCTTTTGGAAATGCGCATGCTCACATGAAGATTTGTCATGTTTCCACAAAGCAGGGGAACACAGAGATTTGGCATTTTGAACCAAGAATAAGAAAGAAAGAAATTAAGAACATTTCAGAAGAAGAAGAAAATAATCAGAAACTCTCCATACCTTTCAAATACCTTCAAATTTCACTTCACTTCATAACAATATGATTAAAAAATATCACAATTTCTTTCCCCATCACTCAATTTTGTCCAGACTCACAAAGATTTTACACATACTTTCATTTTCTAAAATGCTGTTCATTTCTGTCTTATATATATATATATATATATATATATATATATATATATATATATATATATATATATATATATATATATATATATATATATAGATAGATAGATAGATATATATAGATATATATATATATATATATGTATATATATATATATATATTTATATATATATATATATATATATATATATATGTATGGATCTACATTTTTCAAAAACTCACTGTATAGGTTCACTAATCGCTGTTTGTAGCCAGTTAGGTAGATCCTAGGGAAAAGGAAAAGGGAGGATGGATTCCACATTATTCAAAGATTTGTAACACCTACATTGTTTTCTGTTTGTAATTAGCACAAATGCTATTCATGCACATTAAAATATCCTTGGAGGACATCGCTCTTATTCAGAGCCAGACCGTCCTGTCTCGGCTGTAATTTCCGCCCAGGTTTACTTTACTAAATGATTAAAATGTTACTCGTTTCAACTGTAGGAACAGAACCACTCTGCTGCGCCACTAATGAATGTGCAGACAATGTTTGCAGAGAATTATACGAGATACGTATACTTACTTTGTGAATGCAGAAGGTAATGAATGTTTGATTTAGGTAATGAATGTTTAAACTATATATGATGAGGGGGTAATGAAAAACCCTTTTTTGTGCAACATCATATTTTATGAACGTGTCATTGCTGATGAAATCACGTTGGTCCCACATTAGAGGAAACAGAAGATGGTTTATTAGGCCTGCGCATGCATTGTTCTGTTGCTATTACAGCTTTATTGCAATAATGAATGATATGATGGGTTTATAGTTTTTGGATGTAATGTAGCAATTATATTGTTGTTGAAAACCAGTGATCTGCAGCTGATTGGGTTTGTTTTTCTCCTTATTAAATCCAAAGTGGAGAGGCAGAATTGATGAATTTTCTATTAGAGTCTCGGGTTCCTTCGTAGCAAATAGCCTCGCTCCACTTTTCTCACATCAGAAGGCCACTCTGTCATTACAACCCCATTAACTATTGTTAACAAACCGATTACTTCTTTAGAGAGATGATCAAACTGAAAGAGGAGAAAGTAATTATCAGATCTTATTTTAGCACTTTGATCTGTCTGGGATGTCTTGCCGTCAGTTGCATCACTCTGTGTAACTTTTCCTGAGTTGTTCATGGGCTGGGATTTTGAGAGCCGATTCCAGCAGATGTGAGTGAGTCCCAGGTCTGGCAGGTCTGACTTTGGACAATGTGTGAGTAATGAAAGCAATCAAGGCAGCAGTCACCCTGACCTGTCAGTCTGGAGATGTTTACTGCCAGCTCCAGCAATGCCCTTCTCTAACTTCTATTAAAGTGGTCAATACATTAGCACCTCCAGCACCTTATTGCAGCCACTACACTTGTGCTGCTACTGTAACTCAACACGGCAGAGGCAAAATCAGCTGTTTCACTGCTGGACAAAGACAGAGCAGCGTTTTGTAAAAAGATGTGCGAAGATTTAAAACTTAAATGAATAATAAATTCTCTGTCCGATTTCAGATCTACCGCTTCTGTAGAGCCTTTCTCTGCGGACACTAATCTTAGCCAATTCTGGGTTTTTTTTGTTTTTTTGGGGAAGTACAATATGAGAAAATTTAAGAACAGGTATGAGAACAAAAAATCTAGCTTGTGACTTAAAAATGCTTTTGTGAAAGAGAGGAGTCATAAAAAATGTTTTAACTACCAGCTGACATGTTAAACTGCCGACATTACCGATTCCAGCTCCCCCCATAAAAGAGGTTAAAAGGTCAAAAGGATAAAAGACGGCTAATTTATTGTGCCTAATTCAAGTCTCGCGCTCTTTTGCAGCCTGTCTCTGAATGCCATCGAAGAGTTTCCTTTTAAACAGCTTCTGAAGCACCAGCTAAAAATAAACCAGCTTATTTCACAGGCCATTTCTACTTTTAAGGTATATCTAAATGAATGTGTCAAATCAAATGCAATCTTTGTTGCTTGTGTTAAGGTTACGGGTTAATTTAAGGGCGATGTTAATGTTTCTTATTAGCAGCTGCATGAAAAACAGAGTGTTATTATTTTGATAAAGATTTGTATTAAAGCTTGTTGGGTTTGTGGTAGATGATTTTTCTGCTTTTTCAAACAAATATGGGTGCAGTTCATGCTCAAATCTTTGTTTTTTTTTTAAGGCAATTTAATGCCTTTATTGTCTGCATCTGCAGATAATTCCCAACTGTATTTAGAAATAGTATTTTCATTCAAGCAATGTGGTTTCTGTAGAGCTATGAGCTAAAAATGTGCCCGAAATTAGCATGGTGGGTGGTATTCTCGCAAACATTTTTAAAAACTGCATAGTGAGATAAGAAAAGTCACCGGCCTAAAAATACTACAGCTCAAACTGTCTACTGCAGAACAACTATGTGTAAGTCAGTTTCTTGAGGAAAAAGGAGGAAACAGAGGTGAAACAGGTTCCATTATTATTAGTATGCAGGTTTAAGTCTTTGGCTAATTAGATAGCATTTCTAAATCAAGCTGGTGCTAAAGAATAACCACAAATGACTTTTAGCTTCAGCCTTCTACTCCACAAAAAAAATTGCATTTTGCCGACCAAATCCCTAAAACAGCATAAGATAAATACTGCTTAGAGCCAACCAATAATCTATATGCTCATGTCCTCCTCTTGTGTCCTTACCTTGTGTCCAAGTGAGCCTAAAGCCTGACACGGATAGAGGCACTGGGCTTCCTAAATGCAAATACGTTTGAACACATAATCACCAGACCAGTCCATCTACACGTGGACCTGGAAGTGTTAGGAGCTGATGTCTGAAAGAGGGAGACATAGTTCATGACCAAAGTGTCAGCAAGCATCCAGCTGGAGTGTTCTTTACTCAGACACTATATCCAGCTGGGATGGAAGATGTGTCTGCTGGCTGAAAGTTGCCCTAAAGGAACCGTTCTGCATCTGTTCACATTATTCCCCATTTTCATGTTGCTAAATAATAAAATGCTTGGCACATGTTAGCATTTTCGGTAAATATGTGCCGTTAAAGAATAAAAAAAAATTATTTCATATTTTTATTTATTTTGCATAATATCAGCCTGAACATTTTTTAAACTCCAACTTTTAATTGAAGCACATTTATTAAGTTTGGGAAAATGTCATGATGTTGAAGAAAATAACAATGGCACAGTTAATTGTCCCACTAATAAAACATGACATCAGAAGAATGTTGATCACTGGATAGAAGGCGGCGTGCCTGTTTGAATCAGACCCGCCATTTGCAAAAACTCACAACAACTGAGCAACTTCCAACAATGAGGGGCAGACATGTTATAGCAAACGAACTCTTGTTAAAAAGTATTGACAACAGCAGTACCAACAAATAGTTGTTTTAAAAAAAATAAAAATAAAAAATTAAATTAAATTAAAAAAAGAACCTTGCAAAGCAATTTCATTTAAAAACAAATACATTTCAATCAATATTATTTTAGCAGCATCAGCTTAAAAACTCTTGTGTTGGTTTGGTTTTTATGTGTCTGTTTCTTTGTAATCTAGCCAGTAAGATAATGTTACACATTTTTGTTTACATTGTTTTTTAGCCTAAATGAGGTCATTTTCGAGAAAACTACCACATACCAGCCCAAACCTAGAGCTAATTCACAAGATAATCAAGTCTCCAAATTAAATAAGTCGCTGCCAAGTGAAAATGACCCAAAACAATCATTCTTCTGCCAGCACCAAAATATCTGACGTACACACGCTTGATGGAGCTGGACCTGTTATCTTGGCATGGAGACAACAGGTTGTAACGAGGAGAGAGAAGGCTGCTTTAAAATAATCATTTTAAAATAATAAAAATAAATAAAATAAATAAAAACCCAGTAGACGACAGAAGGAGATCTTGGGATGTGAAGATTACTGGGTAGACCTTCAAATGACAGAAAGTAAGCTGCGAAGCACTTTCTGATATCGTTCTCGCTCATGTTTAGGGTTCTGTCTCGTTGGTCTCCGCCCGTTTCCTCCCTCTTGTGCACAGAAGTGAAAACTGAACTCCAGTGAGAAGGGAGTACCTCTCACTCTGGAGAGTATGCTTGTATAACTTATGGATGTCATAGGTTATCGTGTGCGTGTGTCTGCAGGTGCCAGTGTGTTTGTGCATGCATGGCTGTGGGATTAAAATCCCCTCCCCGCCTGCTCCCTCTGGTAATCCGTCTCCCACCGCCGCTTTTTTCATTCAAATCACGCCTGTTGGGAAATGTGCCACCCGTCGGCCGACTCGCTCAGAAGGAGCTCTCGCGGCTTCTGAGGGCACTTCACACGACATTGTTTGAGCCTGGCCGGCTCCTTTTTTCGCAGTCTGCTTTCACACATGCATTCATTACCTCCAAATGAGCAGTGAGTCATATTGTAGAGGAACGCTGCAGACAAAGCAAAGAAACAAGCTCAGATTGGATTTTCAGATTGCTTGCCTTAGATAGTCTATACAATAAGGTGAATTGATTGAGAAAATGACCCTATTACATTGTTATTATATTGATTGAAAACACTCAGTGGCAAGGGTAGGGGGTCCTTTGAAATTGTGCAAATAATATCAGTTACTCTAATCAAATATAATCTCTACCATTTACAGTATTTCGCACTAACTGGACACGCATCAGAACTTTCGTGCAGCTTTGTTCTGTTTCAGATTTTACTTCAAAACGTTTCAGCTCATCAGACTTATTTGAATTTCAAACAAAAAATAACCCGAGTAAGTCTTCCTGTGTGAAGCATTCTGATAACAAGGCATGAAAATCAGGAGGACCAGACAGTTGCTGTGACCAGAAATGTTTCACGTGTTACGTTATCCATTGTTTCGCATAGGAAGATCACTGGTGGAGAACCACCTCTTGCCCCCATTGCCTGTGCAAACGTTCATCTGTTTCTGTGTAAATATTCATAAGCTAGCGTTAGCATAAAACACTGTGCAATGTTGGAGATTGATGTCTGGATGTCTCTCGGTTTTTTGTTAGACGTCTGTTGGAAATTCAACGCACACTACAATAGGCAGAAATAGGCAAACAAATAACCCGAGGATAGAATTTAATAAAGGAATCTGTTCTGTCCTTCTCTCATTCAGTTTCGATTATCAAAGTCAAAATTATAAGCAGAGGTTAGACACAGAAAAGGACCCTCTACTTTGGAAACATCAAATGTAGGGATGCTCATTCCTGTGCCTGGAAGGCCTAAATGACCAGTCTTAAATCAATTATCTGCCTAATTGAGCTGAGCTAAAGACTCATTTTCCTTATCACCAGCCCTATTAGCCATTACAGAGGGCCCAAGAGAACTCGGTTGTGTCAAGAGGTCATAGTGGAGCTCCTTAATGTTTAACTGTCTTGTTTGTCTGTTGTTGTTGTTGCTTTTTTATGGGACACTTTACAAGAACCAGCAGTATAGAATTTTAAATTGCAAAAATATACCTAAGATAAGCATGTTTTGTGTCACAAGACATCATGTTCATTGACCCTGCCGAACTCCCGGTTTGTTACGTTTTTTGGATCAGGTGCCCGTGTTAACAAGCTTTATACGAACCACTTCATTTTATTTTTATTTTTGTGCTTATATTATATAAAAGTCCATTCATGTACAAAATAGACTTCTGCTTCATCATTGTTCACGTTGCATAAGTGCATACGTAGCTGTCATTGACAGGTATTGTGAATTAATCTGATTGGATGAAGAATGATACAAAAATGTTCGTTTGGGGGTAGACTTGCAGAGATCCGGCAGCTGTAATGTTTTTAAAGACACAACATGTGAGAATCTAAGATTTCTTTGGCATAAAAGCCAGTAGGCCATTAGATGACACATTGTAATCGTGTTTCAATTCAACTCTGGTCATTATAGGCCTACCTACTTTTACAAGCATATCGTTATAAGCATCCTTAAGCAGATGCTCAGACAATGCAATGCATTATTACCCTAGGAACTGACATAAAGGTGACTGTAATCTGCTAAGTCCTACCGTTTTCCTTGTCTCCTGGTGTTTTTGCCATCGGTTTTCAGACTGTGCCCTTGGTTTGGTAAGTGACAGCAGAAGGGAGACCTTGCTGGGTGAGCGATGGGGAACAGCTGTCACTCCTTGCAGCTGGGGCCATAATCTTGCCACTTGTTGGAAAACGATTCAGGGACATGAACCTGCACCTCAACTTGTTTTGTCATCTCAGTGTCCTTTTACAAGCCAAAATTGAAAGAAGATGGATTTTGGATTTTGGTGTTGGAATGATTTAGTTGTGATCAAAACCATTAGCAACATACAGTAAATGTTTAACATACATGTATTTAAAGCCAGTTTCCATTCAAATACAATCATGTGGTCAAGTGTAATTTAAAAAGTGCAGAATAATCATATTCTTAAGCATGTAAAATCTTATTACCAAGAAATTAATATGCACTGTAGCTAATGATCTGGAAAAGACATTTTATATATATAACCAGAGCTTTATGTTTTATGTTCTTTCTGAATTAAGTTAGAGCTTCATCTAGCTAGTTTAGGTTAGCATAAATGCTAATAAAAAACAAAAAGATGGAGACAGCCTCAGAAAAAAAAATCATATCTCTTTTTTGTAGCAAATGAAGTATAGTGGAGTTTAAATGTTGTCACATTTTGTAATGTGATTTTTGAGACCTTTTGTTTTGTTCTAATTATTCTTGTAAGCAAAAGCAGAGAGGAGAAAGGACAAAAGGTAAACAGCTTGTGGTACAGCAGATTAAGGTTCAATTCATGGCAGGCATCTTATTTTGCCACAATAGTGGCACCAACACCAAAAGACCTACAATGGTTGAAGAAAATCACTAATTTGGCTGAAATGCTGTGTGGTAAAAACAAAACATTGGTTTTAGATGGCAGGGTTTTCATAATGTCAAACATATGTACTGTTAAATATGTCACTCAGAATTTTGAAAATAGATGCAAACTGCATATTTTTTACTTTATCACAAGTGTTAATAGAAACAGTCATACTTCTTGCTCTGACAAATTGACTGAATATCCACCAAATTCTATGTTTATACAAAAGTACAGGAAATATTCTTTAACATGAGTATACACTCTCTCAGACTTTAATTTGAACAAAAAGTTAATTCCTGACCAGTGATGGCCATACTAAAGATCTAATTGGCAAGAAACTGTAAAATCCAGAATGGGCTGCACCAATGTGGTGGCATCGTGGTTTGAGTGATGGTGTTGTCAGCTGGTTTTTGCACCATTTCTTAGTCAGTCCAATCTGTTAATGAAGGTCACCAGACACAGCATGACTCATAGATGCAATGGACAGCATTACCTGCCCCTGACAGAGTTTAATAGAGGTTGCAATATGGGTTGGCATGTGGACAGATGGTTCTATAGGCCAACATTTGGGGTGCACAGATGCAACAGGGGCAAGAAATTGTAAGAAATAGGTACAAAAGTACATCTACACATCATGGAGGTTCTAGGCATTTGTCTAGAATTACACACCAATGTATTGCTCATTGTTTCTTAACTACTGGTATGAGCTAGAATACAGGTTAACACTTCTATGTCATTAACATAAGGCCACAGATGGCTAAATTTGGAGCGATGACCCCCCCCCCCCCCCCAAAAAAAAAGCAAAGAAAAATAACAAATGGTGACACGTTAGGTTTAATTAATAAATCTTGGTTGTGCATTACCACAGATTACATCACAGGTGCACGTTGTGGCAGGAGAACCAAACCTGTCAAAGCTGTGGAGAGGCCCATTGACATTACTCCTGGCATTAAGGTGCTGGGACCCATATGGTAAGACTTCAGGTCACCTCTAGTACCGATTGGTTGGATATGAAGGACATCATTTGCAAAAAAAATCTTATTTGACACCCTGATATTTCCAAACCATACCCTCTCCTCTCCTCAGCTGTGCATTAGCACCCTGTCCATGAAGACCACAAACAGCATTAGTGACCAAGAACACATTCACAGCTCTTTGGTCAGACAAAGAGGCAAGGACGTGATAATAGCAGAATGCATAGGTAACTTGACAAGAGCCGATTTTGCGACAACGTCGTGATTGTAGATGTGAATACCATGAATGCATACATAATCTACCCTTGTTAGGGATCGAAGAGAAGTAAACACAAAAAATGTCAGATTAATTTTATTTAAGGCAGCTATATATCAGCTAAAATGTTCCCATCATGAAAGAGGCCCACATAACATAATCTTGAGCTCAACAAAAAGACTATTTTCGAAGCAATTAATGAAATGTGAGAGACACTTGAGCTGTTTATCTATGTGTTGCAAGTCTTTACCTTGACATTTTAATAGTGGGTTCAAGCTCATAGCACTGCCTTAGTTCTTTTATCTTAATTGCTAGCGTTCTGTATTGCACATTGCACTACTAGCCCGCAAAGTTGCGTCAGTCCTGGTGGGTGTTTGGCCCCATCATCAATCTGATTAAAAAAATCATTCTCTGTTGTCTGCAAAGGCTCAGAGCTCTCAACTTGTTTTCAAACAGCACAAAACCCATTTAGTATACGGATGCCATTGTTCATACTGAAAGCTGAATTCAGATTACCATAGCATGTCAAGAGAGACGTTAAAAAGGCAGGGTACTAATGTTATTACAAATGGAATTATATGCTCGTGCAATGAATAAGAATCCCCTAAGGATCAGCAGAAGCATAGCCAAGAAGGTTGGATTATTATTTTTTTGGTTATCTGTGAAATTTAGATAAATTTTCCCACAGTATTAATGTAGTACCTTGAAAAAGTATTCATTCCCCTTGAGAACAACTGCAAATCTTCCAAGATATGTATTTCCCGCCGTGATGACGGGCCATGTTTTCAGTTCACCACAACCAATGCACGGGTCACAGTAAATATGAAAAAAGGTGACCTTTTTTTTTGGCTTAGATGGAAAAAGCTGTAAGTGTCAGAAAGCTAAAACTGGAAATCACCCTGAACACCGCTAACACATTTTGTGTTAGCATTGTGCTGTGGAGAGGATTATTTTAGCTGGGAAAGGTAAAGCTGACAGAAAGATGGGTGGAGCTAAACATAGTAAAATCTTGGTAGAAAACCTGTTGGTTTTCCTGTTGGAAAATTGTTTCAGTTCAAAGCAAATTCACAATCGAACCCAATCAAAGTTCAAAGCTAAATCTAATTTGGAAACTGTGGCCAGATTTTAAAAACTGTCATCCATAGATCTTCTCTATCCAATCCTGACTGAGTTTTAGCTATTTTGCGATAAAGAAGAGGCAAAAATGTCAGTTTTCAGATGTGCAAAGCTGATAGAGAAATATCCTAGAAGACTTGCAACTATAATTGCCATCAAAGCTGGTTCTGCAAACTCTTGACCTAGGGGCCTGAACACAAATGTCCATCAAAGGTTTTTGAGATTAATTTACTACAGTTCAGAACATTTTTTATAATTCTCCCACTTCACAGTTATGTGCAAACATTTGTCTATTAAATGCCAACCCAAAAAAACACATTAAAGTTTGTGGTGGCAATGTGACAAAATACGAAAAAACTCAAGGCGTATGAATACTTTGCAACACACTGTAGATGTTGATATGTACAGTGTGTGATGGGCAATGGTCATAAACAGATAAAAATGATTTGCATGCTTTTTTTCCTCCTTTATCTTCCGGTGTAATTCCAACCAAAGTTGTATTTCACTGGGTTTGGGACGGATTGTCAGGGCTAGGCAGACGGAGGCTCACCTCCCAGTCTGCTCCCCAAGCCATGGCGCAAATGTCACGAGTCAGCGGGCCTTAGCTGGCTCCAGTGCCACACAGAAACCACACTGGCATGGATGAATAGATTTAATTCAGTGCTCCCAGCCTGACTTCATTAAACCTCCACTTTTGACCTGGGTCACGAGGAGAAATGTCAAAGGCCTGCCAAGTCATAAAAATCAAAAGTATTTGAAGAGGTAATGCCCTTTGTACACAGTGAGGCTTGCTACATTGGAGGAAAGTTGCAAACTAGTTTGTGTTAATCTTTCTGGCGCCCAGGCCTGGTGAATTTAGTGTCTGTACGTGTCCCATCTTGTTGAAAATACATATTAAGTGGAAGCCCTGCCAGAAATACACCACAAGATCAGCCAATGCATCTGCTGACAGCACAGCCAACTAAACTCATGTTGATTTTAAAAGCAAAGTACAAAAAAACCATTTGATTTTTCAATCAGCCACAAACAGCAGCGATCTCAGCAAAGCAAAGTGGTTTTCTACACAACAGCAGGATGCAGTTAAATTGGTTAGCTTGTACAGAAAGCACTCAGAGTCTTCAACCCAGCAGCTCGCTATGGCTGCCACCTTAGTCCCTGCTTGATAAACTGAACGCTTCTGGTGGAGAAATGCTTTTATATTGGCTGTTTTATTTAAGTTAGTCCTCACCTCTGTCTTCAGGATGTTTATCCATTTATTTTTTGTCTCTTTATGGTTGTCTTCCGTTGACATTAAATCAAACTAAATGTTGCTTGTTTTAGATCAGATAGGATTCGTTATATTAAATTATAAGGTTTTTTTCCCTCATACGTCAATTAGATAAATGCCAGAATTATGAGAAAAAAATTCTTATAAGTCATTATCATATCTGTTCACTCATAAAATGCATCTGACTTCTGATTTTTCAGCATTCCCAGTCCATTTTGGTGTCATTTAGGGCTAAGTTTAATGTTGCAACACGGAGGGGCACTGGACAAATGAGTGTGTATGCCCTTTTGTAACCTTTTGGCTTCCATGTGACTTCATGCTGGTCTCTAATTGGTTACTCAAAGATTCTCCTTAGGCTGCTGCTCTTTATGCCCCTGGCCAATCAGCTTTTGTGTCATTCTTAACCCAATCAGATTATTTCATGTTAGCTGTCACCCCGTGTAGTTTAGGTGTGAATGTCAGGCACACATGATGCAAACAGTAGAGGTTAGACTACAACAACAACAACGATGAGGTGCATCAGAAGAAAAATCTGTCATAATTTCTTAAGGTTTTGCTGGGAGAAAAAAAGAAGCAGATCAAGGATCAGAACCAGCAGGAGGCAAATGACAGTGGACGTAAATATGGTCATCTGCAACCTCTAGTGCAGCAAACTATTTTGAAAAGCTTGTGGATGGATACCCTAAAACCCAAGCTGTACAGTTTAAAAGGCCATTCTTGAAATTAAAAAAATGTCCTCCCGTCTCATCATTCTGGAACTGAGCAAATAGAAATATTCTTGATAATCCTAATTGACCAAAAACAGGAAAACTTAAGTCTGTATCTATGCCACTCTTAATTGGAAAAAGTAATGTTTAGTTTTAGTTTTTTTTTTTTACAATGTATGTAACTATCTGCTTTCAACTGAATACCCTACCATGTTTTAATTAAATGGTAAAAGCTTTTAATGTTAAATCTTAGACTTGTTTAGGTTGTAACTAAATTCTGGTCTGAATCCACATAAAAGGAGGACTGATACGTCTGTCAGTGACACAATGAGTCTGTACTCTATGTGGAAGTTGGGTTCTTTACTAAAGCTGCAGACTTAGACAACAGCCATTACTACTGAATAGGATGGAAATGCATAAAGAAATAATGGGACTAATAGAAAGTCATTAAAACAAGATTTAGATTCCCAAAGACCTTAATGTTTATACTTTAAGACACAAAATATTCTCCTAAAAACTGAGCGCCTTACCATGTTGCAGGCTTTTCAAAAGGCGGATGTATTATGCAGGGGTGTCATTCCCTCTCATTCAAGTGATTTTTTTTCTGCCTTTACTGGAGCCCAGCTAACTGTCACAGCATCATTGATTGTTTCAACATGCAATTAAATGTTAATGCGGAGATGCGGCGGTATTGCCGGAAGAACTGCATCAACGGTCCCTTCAATTATCGCTGATTGTGATTATAACCTTGTGAATTCTTCTCTGTTTGTCCTCGTTTTCATGCGGCTCGACTTTATTGAAATCAGTGTAACGTCAGACTTAATGGACGTGTTTTTTAGTAGCAATGACTAGGCTGTGTTTTTCTTCTGGGATTACAATACTTGGTTGAAGCAGGGGCTCCCAAACTTTTCAGCTAGCGGCCCCCAGAGATAACAGTGCCAGAGACTGCCGACCCCCCTTTTGGGGCGTAATTATAGGAGAACTCTAACAACAAAGCGCTGTCGTCCCCTTGTGTTAAAATAGGGAATGTTGAGCATCTTGCAAAGTTATATTTTGGTCTCGGTTTCACACATAAGAAAATACTAAATCTTTTTAGCACACGCTGACCTTGGCCTGTCCAGTAAAAGACTGCGGTCCCGCAGTTTTAAAGAAACAGCGGTAAAAAAAAAAACGAAGCTTTTGCCACTTGCAGCCTTAAAAACCATAACTACCGTGCCACCTGCGGCCGCAAGGGCGTTTTCGCGCCTGCGCATCACAATCAACGCTACCGGGTACGGGGCTATTTCTGGTTAAGACTAAAATACACGATGATTTACAATATGACAATTTAACGATTTAATATGACAGTCTAACTTTCTTAATCAGGGCAAAACCACTAAGTAGGGGACAATTTAGCCCTCATTTAGAGAAAGGTATAATTTAAATGCCACTTCCAGATACATTTTACCACTGGAGAACAAATAATGAATTCTATTATAAAAAAAAAAGTGCTTCAAAACAAAAATTGCACCTTGCTTTCTGCCACACAAGGCAAAGTGTTCAGATTCGATCTCGTCTGACCGCAGCACCTTCTCCCACGTGTTTGCTGTGTTCCCTGTGTGACATGCAGGTATAGCAAACTGCAAACGGGAGTATTGGAGACTTTCTTCTTCCCTCTTTAGATCATCCAGAGTTACCATGGGCCTCTTTGCTGCTTCTCCAGCCTGTCAGCTCAGGTGGGCAGTAAAACCACACTAAGTTATTCCCCGCTCTTTCCATGTTCAGGGCGATGAGTTCTCCGTGGATCTGTGAGATGTTCACACCTTGGGATATTATTTTATAAAATAAAACAGCTTTAAACTCTCAAACTTTGCCCCTGATCAGTCTGATGAATTCCTCGGTCTTCGTAGTGCTGTTCGATCACTTATGTTCTCCAACCAGACCTGCGAGGATTTCACAGATCAGCTGTATTTACAAGCTAAGAGTCGGACTGACTATTAATTAAGATCATTAACTTGAACTTAATGTGTCACTATTAAATTCATGTTGCCCATGTGTGGCCATAGAAGGCTGCCTTTAGGGCATTAAATTCAGTCCTCCATGTTGACTCGTCAGGCCGTGGCTTTAAACAAGTATGTTTTATTCTGCCAGTGTGGTCTGATCTGATTTGTTACGAGCACATTCTCCTCCAGATCGTGGGGGTGCAGCTGAAGGACGGGACCCGTCACTTAGCGAATGACACAAATGTTTACGTCAAAATGTGGCTCATCATGCCAGTGCATCTCCGGGGCCTGTGTGTAGAGGAAGACAGACAGCGATGCTGTTGTCTGGTAACAGTTGCCATGGAGGCCAAGCTCTGTCAGGGGCTTAGGTGTAATGGGTTTGAATTGGCCTGTTGAGTTTCAGGCTGGAAGAGGCAAAGAGGGAGAGGTGGAGGCGGTGGAGGAGGGCTGCTGTGGAAACACACGGTGGAGGCAGAGACAGAAATAGCTTGTGCATATAAAAAGACAGTGCAGGTGGAGACCCTGAGTTTCAGATAGTAGAAACAGCGATGGGGGTTCTTTTTAAAGCCCTCACCGTCTGCGACGAGCAGCACTAATTTTCGCTGAGAGGTGTGTGGAGGCTGGCGCCCGCAGTGTCAGGCGTGTCCTAACGCCGGTTGGACGTAGCAGCTAATGTGGGTTCTCAATAATGTGGTTGTCAGTGCTGACCTTCTTAACCCACCTCCCGTCCCCAAGCAATAAAAGCCCATCAGTGTAATAGCGGATAACCCCTATCAGCGGTTGGACTCCTGGTTTGCATGTTGCTGAGTGTGAGTGGGGGTTGCGGTTTATTGCAATGCATCCTCCAAGAAACCATCCCGTCTGTGAGGTTATTACTGTGAAGGACTGTAGTTGTAGAACAGAATATGCAGACTTCAGTAGAGGAGGAGGAGTCTCTCAGGTGCTCCCTTGTTCAGAGGTCACCACAGCGAGTCTGAACCATTTCATCAGGATCAGAATCAGATTTACTTGCAAGGTATGTGTGCACAGTCGAAGAATTTGACTCTGGATAGTACAATCCTCATGATGTGCTTACTTATATAATAATTCAATAACACGGTAATGAAAATGAAACAGTCTGCAGTACTGAAAAGATATATGAACACACTGTGAACAAGCAGACAGACTGAAACAATAATGCAACAGTGCGATGAGCAGAGTCCAAAGGATGCAGGAGTAAATATTATTTCCATTGCCGTTGTTATGATGTTGGAGGTGGGGGTGACGTAGAGGTGCACATACACATACAACAATACATGTCCACAGTGTGATAAGTGCAGAAAATGAGAATTATGAGCATTATATGCGGTATGTACATGAAGTAGGTGGGTTTTGGTATGCAGTGTATATTTGCACAGAAACTCTGCAAAGTTTTTAGAAATATGAGCAGTACGAAATAGCTGTGACTTTTGATCCAAAACCTCCAGATGCCCACTGGAAAGCTGAAAATGAAGAGAGAGTTTATGATTTTCTTTAATCTAGCATCCTAATAAGAGTCCTAACATAGCTGCAACAGAGTTTCAAGATCAATGCATTCATCTTTCTATCAAAAGCTCATAATATTAGGAAAACTTCCTTCACCATATGGACTCATAGGTTGGCAGCAACTGGATAATTCTCCCAAGGCAGACTTCAATTATTTTACAATTAATATTGTAATGTGTTAAAGGGGAGATGCCATGCAAACCCCACTTTTTTAGCCTTCAAATACATTTTGTCTTGTACTTTGAGTCTCTAAAGGGCAGAACATTCAAATTTAGTCAGTCCTATCTTTATGTTCTGTTTGGGTCATATTGCCAATTACATTTTTTTAATTGTTTCTGCGTTTTTTTTTTTTTGCAGCACTAGTGGCTCATTTTTACAAAGTAGGCTGACAAGAAAGGGGGTTTAAGAGAGGGGGGAAGGGGCATGCGGCAAAGGACCTCAGGCCGGAATGGAACCAGGTTCAGCCGTGGACTAAGGCCTCCGCACATGGGTCATGCTCTCTACCCCTGCGCCATTGGAAGCATCCCCCTCCCCCCAATAAATTTTTTGAATAATTACGTTGCAATATTTGCTGCCGAGCTGCTAAACAAGGTCATAAACTTCTGGCTAACTAATTTCGTGATTACACTGAGAATATTGCTGCGATTTTGTACTCCAAGTCAACGCACGTCGAAGTAACAAGTGGATAAGTGAAAAGTTCAGTTGTTGGGTGTGTTAACCCACACAATTCATCACACCATCCCCCAGCATACCACAAAAATGGCCGAACAGGGTGGAGTGGAAGGCTCTCTGACCTGGAGGGGGCGGGGTGTGAAGTGCCTCCTTTATATTTAAAGAGACAGCACCAATATTAGTTGCTCTCAGTCACACCTCAAAACTGGGGCAAAAGCGGGGCAGTGGGGAAACAATATTGAGGAACTGAGACCAAAGCATTGCAGGTCCACTTTATATAAACCACAACTGAATGATTTCATTGTGAAAAGGAAGAACTTAAAAGCATGATATGTCCCCTTTAATATACAGCCTCACCAGTCAGATTAAAAAAAGCTGCAGTGTTTAAGGACTGAGGGGAAAATGTTGTAGTTTTAAAACTACATTTTCCAACTCTTGCTTGATAATGAAGTTAATAATTTTAGCGTAAACAGTTCTGAATCATTTATTTCAACACTGTGGCACACTTCCAGTATCACCAAACGATGTCTCATTTAGAAACAAAATTCTTTGAATACTCATGATAAAATATTCATATTCAGACTGTCTCATACCCAGAGGGGGAAAAACATGAAAGGCTTTAGAAAAAAAAAAAAAAAGTTACTTCCACAGACTTCAGTGGCAAATGGATGATCTTTGGGCTGATATTAATGTTGTGTATGACAAAGGTCCCCTCTTTTCTGTTTATCTGTAAAAAGTCAATGAGACAACATGGTGGCGCCTCGGGCTTCGTCTCTGTGCAGAGCGAAGGCCAAGTGGGGCCGTTCATCAGCTCTCAGGGTTACATCAGAGAGTGAAGTAGCTGCAGTACATCACACTGAGCAGCTCAGAGACACTCCCCGTCTCCATGAGCTTATCCTCCTGTATGGGCTCCGTCCTCGTGGGGGCCACCGTTTTCAAACAAAAAAGTATCGCAGCTGAGATATGCTAGGGCTGCACTGTATCGGAAAAAACATGCAATACACGAAAATGTTGGTGAATGTTGTTCTGGGATTGTGATAAACAAATACTTAACGGAACCGACGTCTTTCAGTTTATAAGTGAGTGCTTTCTTCATTTATTATTTTCCTCTCCACAGCATTGTTTTGTTGACAACGTTGCATCCGGCTGCATGTGCCGTTAAGAGAAATAAACAACTTGCTTGTAGCTACAAATTATTTTTTACCAGAGCATCTTAATGCCCTCCTTAAACATTTTCTGCTGAATTAATCAACAAGCATCATCTAAAAATGATTACTAGCGTTTAGAGCCTAAATGAATAGTACTTATATGACTCACTGAGATTTATTGCAATCTAAGTCGTTTTACTGTTCGATTCAAAGCCTGCGAAATGGCTTTATAACTTTTTCCAGACTGATGGATGTCAGCAACTTTATTTTCTCGTCCTATTCTTCAATTTCTTTAGCTCAGGACCTAAAGTGATGATCTTTTAGCCTACTTCCAGATGATGATTTATTTTTTTATTTTTTTACATGTCTGGCTGTAATTAGGCCAGGGTGTTGCCATTGCACCTGAACCATAAAAATGTGGTGTATCTCAGATTATTCATGACAAAACATAGTTTTAGTTTTTCACATACGACTACATTGCTTTGAAAGGGGGTTTTCCCTTTAAGAAATTTTCATTTTGTATTTACTTAGGCCGCTTTGACTGGGATTAGAATTAGTCTCTGATGCATTAACTGTGACAAAAAAAAAAACTAAAGAAATCTGGAAGGCAACAAATACTCCTCCGAGGCTTTGCATTTTTGCCCATCAGACAGCAAAAGACTGATTAAAAAAATGTGTCTTCATTGTCTCCTCCTAATTCAACCAAAAAACAGAAATACCCAAACCGTGGTGTTACAAAGTACCACGACCCCCCCCCCCCCCCCCCCCCCCCCCCCCCGTCACAAACCAAACGCTGACGGATGGAGTGACGTCACAAAAGGAGACAAACATGCTGAGTTCGGCGTGAATCTGCACACGCTCCGAGAGGTGATGAGGACCCCGCCGCACAAAATCCACCTCAGAGCTCACGTGTGCATTTTTTGCGGAGTGAACTTGTGAACTCGGGTGTTTACTTGTGCGTGTGCGGCTGCCCGCTGCGTGGATTTGTGCGCAAGGATTGGTCTGATGACATTATCAGGGCTGATAATCTGCTCTGTAATTGCCTGCCACTGACACGGCGGAGAGGCTGATACGGCTGCAGAATAAACAAGACCGGTAGCAAGTGCCGGGGAGCCAGTCTCCACTCAGTTTGTACGGCGCTGCGAGACGTCTGGACCGGGCGAACTCAGGAGGAGACGGGAAAGACGGAGAGGCAGGAAATTAAAGCGTCAAATCCCACAAATAAGGGTGCAGACTGCAGCGAGGCAGAGGAAATGTGGCGCTGCTGTGATATTTGCCTCTGCGTTTTTATATTGTACGCATGACAAAACATTAGAGCTCGCCTTTCAAGAAGACAACAGCAGTTGGAAAAGACAAATCAAACTAAAGAGGATGGGCCTTTTTTACACCTGCAAGTTGGCTCTCCTAGAGAGATGTTTCCATCCAGGATTTCTGGGCTCAGATCCAATCTTTAAATCTTCATTTTGGTTTTATTGCTGAAGTTCTGATTGTTTCGGTCAGGGTGTTGTCAATGCAAAAATGAACAAACCACACCCCATTGGCACTGTCCGCTGTAATGCTACCGTTTGTGCCCATGCCGTCAATGGTATTTAGATGTACAAGATGGATAATTATCGGAAGGACACTTTTAAGGCCTATGTTGATATCTTAGTCAGCTGCAGTGCTGCTAAATCTGAGGGGTTGAACTGCTAGTTATTTAAATTAGGTGGCGTTTTTTTTTTTTTTTTTCCGTCAGATATATGGCTTTATTGGGGTTGGATCTAAAAGGGCTCTAAAGTCAGCCGCAAAATGACTTTTTAATAGTGTAATTTAACAAGCATTTCTGCCCTGAACCATGTTTAATTATTCATGAGCTGGGGTTGCATTGACTGTCCACTGACAGCGGGATTCCACAACAAGATCCACTCATGTTTAAACCGAAAGCAGTCATAAAATCTACTGATATATTTAAAATTTATACGTATAAAGGGTTTGGAATATTTAAGCAGATGTGCTACATTTTTTTGGGTTATTGTTTATATATCTGAGTAAAATGAGTCACAGAGGACCACGTCTGTCCGAACGAGCCCATCTGTGATCCCGAATAAATACATGCACACCATGGAATAAATTGTGGTACCTCGGTACAAAGACGCATTATGGATGAAAGTTAACAAGGTTGAAGGTATATAACTCTGATCTTTAACCAAGTTATAGACAGTCGTTGTCACTTAGGGTGGCGCAACCAAATTTAGGTGTTAATGGGGAAGTTGTTTCTTAAGATGGGGCCAGGTTATTTCAGGCAACGTTTGTTTTCTCCTTCATAAATACAATCATCATTTGAAACCTGCAGTTTTCCCCCTCAGGTTATCTTTGTCCGCTCTCAAACATCTATCGAATAGATCCAGTTCAAATGAATCCAGTTCAAATTAAAAGATGGGTCCCTGAAGAAAGAGCCATCAGAGAGTGGAGAGGAAGGATGGAAGCTACGGTGAATATGAGAAACTGTCCCCGGTGAAATGCAGCATATGGGTCGATTAGAAGCATCTCTTGTGTATCTGCGGGGCAGGCTGTGTGGGGGTTTGCAGGCTCTGCCGAACAAGCCGTTACCCAGAGATCAAGCCAGATATGAAAGCTAAGACCTGAATTACTGTACTCATTTCAAGAGGGTATTTCTTTCGCTTTGCATTTACCGTTGAAACAAAATACGTACACTGTATGAAAAGCTCATCCCCCCTGACAGAACTGGTGTAACTCAGACGGGTTTGCAGGCCACTTGATCTCACGCACCTCTTCAGCTTTTGCACATAATGTTTTTATGGGACTGAGATCAGAAATTTGCGATGGCCACGCCAAAATATAGACTTTGTAGTCTATAGGCCAGGGGTGTCAAACTCATTTTGGTTGAGGGGCCGCATACAGCTTAATCTGATCTCAAGAGGGCCACACGAGTAAACTCATTGCAAGATTAAATAGAACTAATAAACGTGGACTTGTTGTTGATTTTTATATTAAATGAATTTCACTTTTACACAATATATTATGAATAACCTCAGCGTTTTAAAGAAAAGTATGTGCAATTTCAACAATACTTTTACTCAGTTAAACATTTACTTGTGCATTATGCATAAGAACTGATCACAGTGATTGTACAATGTTGAAAAACATTTATTCACATTTTTTTTGGAACTTAAAAACACTGTCCTGCATGACAAAATACATCAAACAGATAAAAATTAAGAAATTATTTCAAATCAATTTTCCACATCTGAAACTCAGTGCTACCATCTGCTGATTAAAAAACAGCGCCCCTCGTGGACAATCTAGGAACTGTAGATTTTAAAGTAAAAGTACATGTTTTTTTTCAATAATTGTTTTCTCTTCCTTTTATCTCCTCTTTCTTTCACCTTTTATTTTATTCTTCTTGTTCTTTCTTTCCTCTTCTACTTTCCCATTGTAGTGTCCATATATTTTGAGATAATCCCCGCATGAATCATAATAAAACTATTCACATTCATAAATCAAGCGGAGCACTATGGCAAAAGCAGTACTGCTCCACTTGTGAAAATCAAACCTGATGAGCTCTTTTTGGCATTAAGACAACAATTCTTATTGTCACATTGCCAGACAGGACACTGAAAAAAAATTAAAACATTTTTAAAAAACACTGTCCTCGAGTGAAATCGGCATATGTTTGACACCACTGCTATAGGCGGTGAGAAGGTCCAGGATTCGAATCCCGACAAGTTTCTTTCTGCGTGGAGTTTGCATGTTCTCCTCATCCAAGCTTGTGTTCTCCCCAGCGTACTCCAGCTTCCTCCCACAGTCCAAAAACACAACTGTTAGTTTAATTGGTCTCTTTGAGTTCCTCTTGGGTATGTTTATGATGGATCTGTCCTGCAGGTGTCTGATGGGCCGGCGACCTGTCCAGTGTGTACCCAATCGTTCGCCCAATGAACAATGAGCGTTACCCTGCAAGGACAAGTGGTTATAAAAAATGGCCGGATGACGTCAAACCACTTTGGCACAAATGATCATTAGGGCCAGACGCTTCAGTTATAGTCTCATCACATCATAGGACATTGTCCCCCCCAAAATTAAGGTCTTTGTCACTGACAGCATTTGCAAACTGTAACCTGGCTTTTTTATTTTTCTTCCTGAGTGAGTAATGGGATCTTCCCGTCGGAGCGTTCTTTCAGTCCATGTCAGTACATAGCTCTTTCACTTTGAATTCACCCTCGTACCAGATTCAGCCAGCGTCTTCTAAAGGTCGTTTAATGTTCTGGGTTACACTCTTTTCTCTTTTCTGAACACTCTGATGGATGGTAGATGAACAATGATAAACGTGACATCTTTGGGCATCTATAGATTGTACCCAAGGATGAACCAGAATGGTGGAAGTCCACCGTTCTCTTCCAGATATCTTGGTTTATTTCCTTTGATTTAACCAATGACGTCACACAAGCGTCACATATGCGTGGAAAGTGCTGCATTTTAAAAAGGATTACAAATTGTTTCTAAAAAAAAAAAACCACACTATAAATGTTGATAATCTTACGGAAGAGGATTAGGCCCACTCAAAAAAAAAAAAAAAAAAGTCTACTCAATTCTGAATTTTTTCTCAGAATTCTGAATTTTTTCTCAGAATTCTGAGATTAAAGTCAGAATTCTGAGAAAAAAGTCAGAATTGAGTAGACTTTTTTTTTTTTGAGTGGCCCTAATCCTCTTCCGTATAATCTGTAACTAATCTAAAGCTGAACATTTAGCCAGACAGTAAAACAAGATTGTTTTTTTAATACGGCGTATGTAAATATCTGGTTTCTGTTGTATGTGATATAAACACAAACACAAAACATATCAGATAATATAAGATACTTCCCAAAAAGACGACTGCCAACTCTCGCAACTATTCTTTCCCTTAGAGAAAAACCACCAGACTCAACTCCTTGTTTCACAGTGCAGCACTTTATAGAAAGAACCGTTGATAGACACTGCCAGTGTTCCTGGCAATGATTACATTTGTTTACAGTAATCACTGTAATATCTCAAGATGAATGAGCTAAAGATTTATTGATGTCAAAATGCCACACGCTGCAGCTTTAATTAGCCCGGCGAGATTAAAAACATGACTTTTCAGCCATGAAAGGCTTCCATCAAGATGCTCGAGTGAAATCACCCAGCATTCAGGTAAATTATCAGTTTACCCAGTCTAGCTGTGCCGCTTCAAAAGATGAAGTATGGCGTGCTCTCAGCATTTTGGCTCCCTGTGAATCCGCACTGTCAGAAACATGGATCGGGCATAACAAGATGATGGACGCGTTACGCGGGCTGCATATTGAAAGATAACAAAGGCAGCTGAGGCATCCGTCTTAGTCTCACTGGCTCACTCGTTCAGCGTGCGGTTGTCTGTCTGGTACCGGTCCCCCCCCCCCTTCCTGTGGACGCCCAGCTGAGATCCTGAAATTCTATTATTTTAGAAACTTACATTTTTCAGGATTTCATTCTCAATGTGTATTGTTTGCCTATTTGCTATCGGCTTATGTGGGCCTACATTATGTCTCTGAATGTTTAAATGCTTCACACATGCATTCTCTGACTTCCTCATCTTTTCCTTCCCTCTTTTGTTTTCTTCAGACCTTTGTATGTAACAGCGTTACCAGTGTAATAAAAGACGAAAACTCGGTTGTTCCCGGTCACTTCAGCGCCACACGGAGCCTAAAGAGTTTAGGCTCCAGTTTAATATCCACACACCTGTAACATAGTTTCTCTATATTTGAGAAAATGTGGGGTAAGGCGCACATATCAATACGTTCTAACCATGGCCAGATTATCCATGTGGGCCAGTGCCCAGGGGCACCAACCATGGGGGGGCACCACATGACACATGCTTTAAAAATATATTTTTCATAAATTGTTATATTATTTACTTTAAATTGTTGAAAGACCATGCATTATTCGTTTTGTGAACACTGATGTCACAATAATAATAAATGATAAATCAAGATTTTTTTTATTTCAACATTTTAAAATGAGATATTTGAATATTGCTCACTGCTCATATGCTGCCTACATGTAGATGTGTAAGTTAGTAAATAGTAAATTACATTACAGAAATCACCTTGATTATGTCTGATGTTTTTGACCGGAGGACAGCACGGGTAAGGGGGGGGGGCTTTGAGGTATAGTGCCCAGGGGCACCACATTGTCTTAATACGGGCCTGGTTCTAACTGATATTTAAAATACACACCATTTTTGCCTCTAATCTATTAACTGTCTTTTTAATTCAATCAATTTTATTAATTATTGTTTTCCTAAAAAAGTCAAAATTATTTCTCGTTTTGTTGCATCACAAAATAACGCCTGTTAATGCTTATCTCTTTAAAGATTTAAAATTCAATGCAATAACACTGTTTAACCCCAGGAGGGTGCCACACTGACACTTTTACACACAAAAGCAGGATTTCAATAAATATAGACTAATTTGTCAAAATAATGTTCAAGATATGTAGACAGTACTATAAGACAACCATGTTAACAGTTTATTGGCAACAAAAATATTGGTTTGGGGGTGAGCGTTGATTTTATGTATTAATTGCTTCCTCCAGCAGGAGAAAATGAAATGGACTCAAGCGCTAGATATTTCTTGATATTTCTGCGGAGTATTCAGAATGTCAAATATGATGAGCCTGATCTGAAATTAAGCTAGACCGCTGTCCCATCAGCGTGTAAATCTGTTGCCGTTACACCTTTGATTTAAAATTAAGTAATAGAGACCAACTGTTGAACAGCAAGTGCTTCTTAACACATCCCTTAACATTTAGGGATGTGTATAGTTTAAATTTAATTGATTTTGTGTTCATATTGTAGCACTTAACCAGGACGAAGAGACCCAGCGGTAAACGGTCAAATCGGCCACGGCTTTATTAGCAGCTCAACCAATCACCAGCCAACATGCTGGCCAGTGACAGAAAGGGGGAGGAGAACTGACAAGCTGGCTCAATCACCGCTGTGAGGACGCTACAATATTATCCAGGCCGTTAAAAGTGAATAAAACAAGATAAAGGTAAATTAAGTTTGGCCTCTGCACAAAGTCTGCACATCACTGCATGCAGACCAAGACAGGTGGCTAACCGGTCACACATGCAGGAAGAATGAAGAAATATAACAGGAAGACAACTTAGAGAGCATCCAAGGTTCTGTTTATCATCACCTAACTTAAGGTACTTCAAAAGATTAAACCACTTCAGCCTTTGAAACTGTGAGAAACTTTGAGGACCTGGCTCATGAAGGAGTTATCCGGCACTTTATCAGACAAGTCTGCTTTGAGGCAGTAGCTCCAATGTATTCAGCCAAAAACAAATTGTGTCCCCTAACATACTGATGTCAGCAAATTAATAATAGTTGACGACATTAACGGTAGCAACCACGATGCTAATGTTTACTCTTAATAATGCGCTCTAAGTGCACATAAATAGACTGCACATAAAAATAGATTGATTAATCTTTTATAAGTTAAGATTTGTAAAACTAGGATCCCATTTAGAGTTGAAATAGACAGCTTGACTAACTTTCCATATATCTACTTGCAAAGTGTCATTTAAAAGCAACATGTTATGTGAAACCCCCAGTCCGTCGAGGCAGATGACCGTTCACACTGAACCTGGTTCTGCTGGAGGTTTTTCCTTCCCATTTAAAGGGGAGTTTTCCTCTCCACTGTCACTTCATGCTTGCTCAGTATGAGGGATTGCTGTAAAATCATTGACAATGCAGACGACTCTCCCTGTGGCTCTACGCTCTTTCAGGAGGAGTGAATGCTGCTTGTCAAGACTTCATGCAATCTACTGGGTTTCCTTAGATAGGAAACTTGTTGACCAATCTTTATAATCAGATCCAATCTGTATAATCTGATTAAATTTGACTTTGGAAAGTGCCTTGAGATGACATGTTTCATGATTTGGTGCTATATAAATAAATTTAATTGAATTGAATTGAGCCATAAAGTAACACCGTACTTCACCATCACCATGGGGAAACTTCAGCCCCTTTTGCACCTACAACCTTAGTTTACTAAGTTTACTGGTAATTTACTGGATCGGGTTATATGTGAATAACCCCAGAGCTGATTTACCAGGTAAAACTGACCCGGCAATTTCCCAGATCAAGACCTAGTATCATACCCAGTAATTTACTGGGACCGCTTCAGCGTGAATTCCATTTTTGCTTAAAGTGCATTTGTGGAATTATGTGAGACGTTCATAGTCTTCGTTTAGCTCTTCCCCTGGTGTCTGCAAGCCGCTTCTCTGACTGAGAAATGTACTGAACTTGTATTTTTTCTGTAGTTATCATAAATCAACTAACTACTGTAAGTACCACCGGTCCTGAAGCCATTGTTTGTTGAGGCTTATCGGCTGTTTGACTAAAATTCTTCTTTAGATGTCAACTTGATCAGTTGAAGCTGTACCCCTAGCATTACTGCCACCTGCAGCTGATATTGGGTGCATCCATTCCACTATTGCCGGTCTAATGTGTGAAAGGTGCTAATTGTTGTTCTACTCGGGAATATGGTCCCAGTAAATTAGTGGGATTTATGTGTGAAAGGGGCTTCGGTGGTGGCAGCGTTTCCTAGCGTCCTTTCCTAATAATCTATGCAATGGTCTGTAATCCTCGCGGTTATTTTTAAACCTGCAACCGGGCTCAGGTCTCTAATCTATTCAATAGCCTTGAGAAGCTAATTGATCATTCAGTCCTAATGAGCTGTGTGGAGAGAAGGTGTCTGTCAGTGCTGTATTGATCCCAGGACTCAGAGCCCAGATGTGAGATGATGACACTTAAACTGTGACGCCAACAAACACACGTTACTCCAACCTGCTAATCATATCCTTCAGGATTTTTTTCCCCCTTTTAGCAGTAAAATCGCTGGCTGAATAACAACACTGGACTGATTGTTACAGCAGCTGGTAGTTGCTATAAATAAATCACCTCTCTTCATATGTCTTCTAACATCACATGTGCTGGATTTACCTCTCTCTCTCTCTCTCTCTCTCTCTCTGTCAGCAAGGTGTTTTCTATGCACTGACAAAGTATCAGTGAAATATACAGATGCAATGTATGCACAAACATTAATGTTCTGAAGCTGTGCGATTCTTGAGGACCTTTGAACATGTTCAATGCATTTCTCTGTCAGAAAGAGACTTTCTTTTCCTCCTTCATAGAGCCATGTTACGCTACTAGTCAGCCAAAGCTTTGAAGTTACCATCAGAAGAGATCAAATTTGCAAAAAATAATCATCTGAGCTGATCTCTGGTTAGATAAACAAGGCAAAAGTCTTCAGTAGACAGAGCTGCTCTCTGTTCCTCACAATAATTGTCGAAGAATGGCTGTACTGGATCCCGATTTGTGGTAAATCAGGTGACACTGCAAGCAGCAAATGTTGCTGTTTTTTTGGGTCACCGGCCATTTATGTACCTTTGTGGTGTTTTTTTTAGGTGAAACAGGAGCAGTCTTCTGCAGAATGTTTCAGGTTGACCATGGCTCGATTCATACCCGCCAGGAGGAGCTTTTTTTTTCTTTTTTCTTTTTTACCTGCCTTGCAGAGCTGGCCCACGGTTGCAGGATGCCCACGGCAGAATTTCAGCTTACAGTCAAGCCCACCAGGCACCTCAGCCATGCTCATGCTTAATGATTTATGCATTGTGTTCTAAAACCACTTGTTTTGCAGCTACCTAGAGAGCCAACAATAAATGAAGAATGACTATATGACACAACCCCAGCAATCACACCACATTAATTAATTAAAAAGGAAATGTGTACTTCCTTTAAAATATAATACATTAAGGATTGTATTTAATTTAATGTCCTGAAGAATGACGTTGATCAGACAAGATGGTCCTTAATGTACTTCTGTTTTTCTATGAAAACTTTGATTTCAATCAAGTCACATGTCTGTTGTGGACCTATTAGTTGCTGATATCCATGCGTTGTCTTTGGGGTCCCAAGGTCAGCAGCAAAGTCCTAAGCATCCATAAAGATTGATTTGAGGCTGGGCCAACTCTGCTGATAGGCCTTGATTTAAATTTGATTTCTATCATCATTGTTTTCTGCAAGGGGGTGGGGTTATATGAGTTTTTTATAAATAGAATGTATAAACAAGAAGTTGCTTACAGGTGTGTTGGTATCATCAGAGGTCGGAATCAAAGTTCGTAAGATTCCACCGCCCAAATAAAGAACAGAACCCTAATTAATCAAAATATAGGAAATAATAAAGACAAACAAAACAATGGAATTTGAGTGTAAAATTGAAACCAGATATTTAGGAAACATAACCCTTTTTCTCACTGTTTGACATCTCTAAATACTAGTGGTGTCCCGTTACCAGCATCAAGTACTCATACTTCTACTTGTAAAAGCAATCAGATACTCTGAACCGATGTCAATTTTCCTCCTGTGCTCGGCGACGCTGCAACTCTAGGCTAGATACTCTATACCAGGTAGTGGTGCAATACACCAATAGGCTGTTTGCTGAGAAAGAAAAGAAAAAAGACAGAAAATGACTGAAGCTCTAACCGAATTAATCGCCCTTCATGGTCAGTCATTTTCAGTGGTCAATGATATTGTTAAATTATTTGTGATCTATAAGAACCAATTTATTAAGTACTCAGTAACGGTACTTGGAATCGACAAGTATCAAAACTGAAGTATTTGTACTTGTACTATATCTGGAAAAAAATGGTATCCCTTCTTAATAGGGAATAAAGAGAGAGAGAAGTTGTTGTTTTATTTTACTTTTGTTTACGTGTCCTGTCTAGCAGTGCAGCACTCTTTTGCTTTCTTAATGCCAAAGAGAGCCTTTCAGATTTATTTTCACAAGTGGAGCATTACTGCTTTTGCTATTGTGCTCCGCTTGATTTGCATGTAAAAAAAATTCATTGGACATTAATATGGGATTATTGGAAATTCAATGCACACAGAAAGAGAAAGGAAAAAGAAAAAAAATTATGAAACCGAGGGGCTGTTCTTGATTTAGAAAGGGAAATAAGCTGCCTCTAAAAACAAACGAGTCAGTCACTGTCACGTCTCTGTGAAAGTGGTTCATGTAAGGAGTTGGTCGGCTTGTGGAAGAAGTAAACAGCTTTGTTATGATCTCAAAATGCGTTCATTCCTTCAGCAATACAGGCGGCGAAAGGCGGTCCTACAAAGTATTCCATCAGGGGAGCTGATTGCAGATGCCTGCCGCACTTTTCAGATTTTAAGACAAAGTGGTAGTGTTAGTCTATCGCATAAAACCCCAATAAAATGCACTGAAGTCGGTGGTTGTGATCTGCCAAAGTGTGAAAACTTTTGCCAGGCTCTGTAATTATCGTTCTTTCTCGACTTTTGAAAGCTCTTTCCTTCTCTGTCACTTAATTTCGTCATGGTTTGTCCTCTGCGGGGAGCATGTGAGCTAATTGGTGGCGTCACCGACGACACAATACAGATGAATGAACAAACAGAGCCCAATCTTAATAGTGGCAGAGGTGTCAACATCAAGTACCCGTTATTTCTAAAAAAAAATATTGGGTCAGAATAGGGAAGTCTGTAGCAAATCAGTTCCCCTGTTGACTAATTACTTAACAACAAAAGTGCCTCTGTTAATCACAACCTAATGCTCTAGTGGAATTGAATGTGTGCAGCTCAGTAGCACAATATCCTCCAATATGTTCTGTCATTCAGGGATTAGTTTTATCAAAGTGTGTGTTGAGTTTAAGCTTTAGAGCTATGGGAAACACTGATGTGTAACCTTCCACTGTCTCAGAAACAAACAAATCTTCATTAAAACCTGCGCCCGGGCTATACGTGGGGGTCGTACAGGAGAAAATTAACAAAGAATATTTATGTCGGGACTAACAATGTAGTTTGAAAGGCTGCTGAAATTCACCATGATTATTTATTCATTTTTATTTTTTCTACTTCTGTTGGCACTTAGCTTTTCTTACTGAAGAAAACATGCAGCTTAGCACCAAATAGCAGCCGCGGATAACACAACTCGTTGGTGGAACAAAATACCTACAGTAGTGCTACTTGGTGAGTGATGCCCAAGGTTTGATGCAACATGGTCCAGCTACAGTATAAACATCTTAGAAATGTAATTTCCAGCCACAGACTCATATCCAATCGAATACAATTGCTGTGACGTTTATGTGGTTTATGTGGTGTGATGTGGGTTTCCTACTTGTTGCATTTATTTTTTTTACCAGATATGTAACACGGAAAGTGTTTTGCCGCTAGCTGAGACTCCCAGAAATGTTTCACACTTTGCTCTTATAAATATGTGTTCACGTTTTCTTTCATTCCTGCTGGTGGTGATTTGTTGCTCTGCAAAATGCACATTAGGTTTTTTTTTGCAACCTAAAACTCCCAGAGGCAGTCAGATGTCATGCTACAGCCCTCTGCACTGGTGTATTGAAGATGGAAACTCATGTTTAAATCCATAATCAAGTTACTTTTTTTGCTTATTTCTTTTCTGACTTTGCAAGAATTTTTTTATTTTTGTTTGTTAAATCATTTATATTGAATACTTTTTAAGACCCATAGGAAATGTTGTTGCTTAGTATTTATAGATCCAGCTTTACTCTGTGGTCAGTATTTGCTGCACTGGGCAGCACCCTCCTCCCGTTCCTGACCTACACACAACCAAACACACATCCATTTTCTCAACAAAGCCTTTTCTGCGGAGAGAAAAAAACTGCACGTTTTTATTATGTAATTTATTTATCAATTCCAGGATCATCACCAGGATTTTTTTTTTTTCAGCGTTTTTCAGGGCTGGTCTGTCCTTCCACCGCTTCTCTGGATGCATTCCCGCAGTGCAACGTCGCGTAATGCAGCTCGAAGGGGGCTGTTCGTCAAGCTAATAACAGCTAGCGCTAGCTTCTGTTGTTCAGGAGGCATATCGCTGCACTGATGCACGTTCAAGAGCTTTACGAACTTTTCCATGTTGCTCTCCGTGTCGTACTGTTCAGTGTTGTAATGACCATAACGATCATTTTTAATGAGCGTAAGTCGGTCTGATTTCAGCATAACTTTGACAACTTTCAGCATAACGGTCCATTACGCTGACGAGGACCCTGAATTGATCATTCCCTGTCCCTAAGCTCCCAATACCATGTATTACAGCGGAAGCAGTCGTATAACTCAGACACCAACTTTGGCACCATCTGTTTATTTTTGGTGTTCAGCCATATTTTCTTACAAGTGCATACACAGCGCACAGCGTTTGAGGTCGCTCAGCGCCTGTCGCAGTTCGTTCTTGGTGCAACTGTCCCCCCCCTTCCCCCAGATGGTGTCGCCCTGGGCGGTGTGCCATGCTGAGAAAGTCAAACATGCTGCTGGGGGCCAGTGTCAGCTTTTTAGGGTTGGTTTTATTCAGGTTCTGTGTCAGAGTGACAATTACTCAATGTGCTGCATAGATTACATTTTCGCTGCATGTCTGCAGAATTGTAATTCTACTTATCAGAGCAGATTTACTCTCCTTTTTAGCTGTAAATACACCATCTGAATCATGACAGAATAGGTTTGCTCTACAATATCCTTACAGTTGTTCTTTTATTTGTTTGTACTTGATGGAAAAACCTAAGATACTTTCAGATCATTCTTATACACATAGAGATATTTTACGGATAGTCTAGATATCTACTTACTCTTATGGTCAAAAGAAAAAGATTAGTGTTTTGGATGTGCAGAATTGGCACTTGACAGCGGATTAGACAGAGACTTATTTTCAGTTTCCCATGATGCACCCATGATGTGCCACCTTTTAATAGCAACTGCAAACTATCACAATCCTCCCAGTTCCTTGAGGCACTCAGCGGATTATTGTCCCTCTGGTACCTGGTAAATTCTGGTATTCCACCGCATCTCTCTGTTTCCCGTTGACTTTCCTTTTGTCTTTTCCCAGTTCTGTTTGCTGGGGTTCCCAGTAGTCATTGCTTTTCCTGTTTTCTCCATGATTTCCCTCCTCCTCATTCCCTCTCTCCTCTCCTCCACAGCCCTGTTGTTAGCTGATGGTAAGTTATACACCCCTCCTCTAAACACATCTTCGCTAACCCCCTCTGTGTGCGGTGCGCTTCATGCCTGTGAATTATTTGAAACCGAAATACTAATTGTGGTTACTGTCGATAATGTTTTGGTGTCGAAAATCAGTTTTTACATTTTGCTGTTATTTCTTTTTTTTTTTTTTTTTGAAAATAATCACAGCCTTTTTAAAACAATCTCCGTCATTAAACTGACAAAGGATTTGGGTCTAATCAGGGGATTAGGCCATAAATTATAAATCCCTATCAAAACGATCCTGTCAAGTCAACGCTAATATTCCAACACCTGATAACCGGCGCGATAAAAACCAGCAGTTTTGAAATTAGAAATTTAATTGCCTGTGTTTGATTGCATTATTATTAAGTTTCTCTTCCTTGTCAGGGAGACCGTGTCATGTTGCGGAGCAGCTCAGAGCGAGGCAACGGCTGCATAATCACATTTTTTTTTTAAAACGAGCAAGAGAAATCCTGTCATGGTGGCGGTGCACGCTGTCTTTGGCTGTGGAATTGGTTTCCCTTTAAAGTGTGTGTGTGTGTGTGTGTGTGTGTGCTCAGGAGCTATCACGCTTTTAAGCATGCCTCTGTGCGCACGCTCGAAGATAGGCCTTCCTATCAGTAGAGGCCGGCTGTGATCTTTTAATGGCAGTGTTAATATTTAATGGTAAGCGTGTTGTCAGCAAAGAGCATCCGGCTGGGGCTGAGCGCTCGTATAAAAGATGACAAGTCCCCTGCGCCAGGTGGCTCAGTGGGGGATGTCGCACAAAGACCGGGATGAGAGGCGTTCGGATCCGCAGCCCCTCGTTGTTGTCGGAGTCCAACAGCAGCGCACGAATGATGCGCCGGAGTTCTTTATTGTGCGCATTCAAAAGCTTCTTGAAGCAACTATTGAGAGTTGAGGTGCGTCAGATGTGTGATAGGTGGAACTCACCGGGGGAATCCCCAAGAACTGAAAAACGTGTACATTTAGTCAAACCTCTGATGTGTGTTGGCAGTCAGTGGGTGGCCTTCAAAGTAGTCGAGGTGTCTTTAGAGAGTTTCGTTTCAGTTTTAAATCAGCAGGGTTTATTCATTCCTGTGCTCCCCGCCATATTATATGCAGCCATCATTAGCTGCTCTGTTGTCATTAAAAATGAGCAAGCTCTGCTTTATCACTTAGTAATAGCTCTGCTTTTAGGATATGCAGGGACATTTTCCAGTTACCGCGGTACGTTTCTGTGTATTTAATGGTTAAATACTATTAAATACTGTTTTTTTTTTTTCTAATTTAACATGTACACCCATATTGAATGCTACAGTGTTGTTCAGCTCTTCCATTCAAATAAATTTAGATAGTTATCTAACTTTAGGGTACATAGAAGTAATGCTCTCAAAAGTTGTTTCTTTTCTTTCTAATCGTTATTGTTTGGACGGTTTTGCACTGGTAACTTCCAGAAACCATGTTTCCATCCAATTGTTTGGCGAATTTCCAGCTAACTTTTACGATTTCGCAAAAAAGAAATGCAAATTAGGTTTGTATCCATCCATTGGTTTAGAGCATATTAACCAGGCTACGCAAGGTGTAATCTCTTCAGAAGTTTATGTTACGCATGGTTGTAATAAACAGGAAGTAGAGGTTGCAAAGTAGCATGGACCACAAGTCTAAAAAAAGTAATAAATAAAAAGGGCAGGGGTTTTCTGGAATCTGTCGCTATGAGGGAAGTTGTAATTGTTCTATAATGTCAACTAGTATTGTTGCAATTCTATGCGCGTTGTGGGAATATCCAGGAAGATGGCGACAGCAGAAACAGATCAGTCATTGGAGGTAAATGTTCTAATTCGCTTTCATCTCCCGTTCTGCACATTAACTTTATTTTTCCGCAAAATCCTGAAACCACCTAAAAAAAAAATTACACAAAATGTTGATGGAAACATGGCTAGGGTTTCAAATGAAACCAATCTGAATTTCGATGGTTACTTTTAAACAGGTTTATTTTTTAATGGTGGGAGGAGGGAACATTACCACATTTTGCTGTATATTTTCACTTAACACACTTCTTTGGAGTGATTTTCAAACGGTTTTAGAGTGTAACCACTGCTAAATGATCAGAACTTATCGCTGTGAACCACCAGTAACGGTTGGGGTGACTTTAATCAAGGTGCAGAGTGTAATTCCTGTGAGAGAATCGGTAGGTGTAGTTTTACTGCTGAAGATTGCTGCTCTTTAATTTTCAGACAGGAGCTTCTATTTCAGTCTCTCTCTCACCAACACTGAACAGAAAGTTAGGATTGGTGCAATTCATTGAAAATCTACTATAGTGGTTTGGTGTGGGTTTAAGTAGCCCTTTAGCCATAACCACTAATGTAATGAGTTTTATTTAGTCTTTTTATTACATTTGCAAAGCAGCGATATTTTTTCGTTAGGAAACAACCATCTCAGTGTGGTCGTGTTTTAGATAAACAGCATGGTTTGTCAAAACATACCAAAGAAACAGTCTCCAGTCGCACCACACGCACCAGTCGCCTTTGCTCCTGATTTATATAATGACCAGTCAAAGTGGGAGCAAAGATAAGTTATTTTGAATGCTGCTTTCTCCTCTTTGTATGTTAGAGTTCTAAAAGAGAGATAAGAATTACGTTTAGATGTAAATCTACCCTTGAGTGGGCCTCCCTTTTAGAAGATGCTAGCCTGACTCCAAAATGAGAATTTCTCATGGATTCTCCAAAAATAGACTTCACCGAGTATTATTGAAAACGGGTAAGATAATGACTCTTCTATCTTACTCCACACAGCCCCGTTGAAAGGAAAAAGTTTAACTAGCCTTTTATATTTTGGAATTTGACATCAACCACTGTCATAAATGGCTAGAATATAATACATATTAGTACTTATACCTTCCTTCTCTGTGGTTCCTTTTCATACAGCAGTCAGCTGTTGGCAAATTAATTAAATCCTATATTGTAATTAGATATTGTGATGAGATGGTAGAACTATCTAAAATGGATATCTTGACAAAATCCAGTAATAACAAAAGAAATAACCTGATGTCTAGTTATCATTTTCTGATGGAATTCAAGCCTTTCTGAGTGAGAGCACAGTAACCGGAAATGAAACAGAAAAAAAAAAAGTTCCTCCATGTTTACCTGGAGGAGAACGCATCTTCGTCTGCGGATCAGCTGGAGATTCGATGCACAAAACACGTTTAGGGAGCAAGAGTTGAGAAGACGGATCCTCAGGCTTTCTCCAACGATTCAGCATGAGTGAGCTAATGCTTGCGCGTGCTTTGCGTTTTAGCTCAGTGTGATATTCTGTGGTTGCATTGTTTTCCTCATCTGGATTGCTTTTTGGTCTTTTTTTTTTCATCCAACCCTCTCCCTCTGTCTGTTCAGATCTACCAGACAGGAAGCTGACATCTGATGAGGAGGAAGCCAAGCGGATCGCAGAGATGGGAAAACCAGTGCTGGGGGAGCACCCGAGGCTGGAGGTCATTATCGAAGAGTCTTACGAGTTCAAGGTGAGTGAGGTTGCTCTTTAAACAGCCCAGATGAGTTGCAGGTAATTTTTCTTCTTCTTTTTTTGAGCAAATTTGCTATGTTCTAAGAAGAGCTTTTCCATTGCCTGAAATTAGACGGCACTGCCATCATGTGGTGAAACACGTGTATTTCTCTCTGTGAAAGCTAATGTGATGGGACTGGCTGGAGAAATAAAAGTGTTGTTATCTGTGTTGACACGTAGAGCACAGTGGACAAGCTGATCAAGAAGACCAACCTGGCGCTGGTGGTGGGAACCAACTCCTGGAGGGAGCAGTTCATGGAGGCCATTACAGTCAGTGCAGGTAATGCTCTTCTGTTTCCATCTGTCTGCAGCCTGCAGGATAAAATCTCTGATCTGTTCAGGTGTGAAGCTCAGGGTATACAGATCAAAAAGTCTATATAATCTATACAATGCACATGCATCCTGTAAACTTGTTTCCTTATGCTTAGGTATTAAATAAACCGGTAATTTGGGTTCTCTGTGCTTAAGTATTTAAATTTTCTGCAGGTTTCTCTCAAGAAATTCTCTGTTTACAATTGTTTTTTTTTTTTCATTTTATTTTTTACTTCAGTCTTGTACAGTTCCATTCGGAACTATTCACATTTTTTAATGCTTTTTCACATTTTGTCCTGATTAGCTTTAGATTTAGATTTATTTATTTTCACAAAATAAAAGCTCAGAATACATCAATAAAATAAGAATGTGATGGAGTGTGTCAGAAACCCCTTAGGGCTTAAACCAAAGACCACAGCCCTAAAACAACAACACGTCAGGCAGCTCACATTATGAAAGGCATTTCACTCGAGAAACAAACCTCAAAGTATTTTATTGTGCTAAATCTGCACAATGTAGAGCGTAACTCTGAAGTGAAAGAAAATCTATTTTCTGTTTTGTATCTGTGGGATGTATTTTCAATCGTCCCCTTTCACTATTATATCACTTAAAAACAGCTTAATTGCCTTAGGAAGCCTCCAAATTAGTAAAGTATTTGTGTGTCATTGAATCTATAATTCCAGCTGTTCGGTGATGGCCTCAAAAATGAGTTTTGGGGCAAAAGAAGAAGAAAAAACAACAACATTTCATATCACCGTGAACTAGGGAAGCACAATATATCAACATTGACATCGGTATCAGGCAATGTTAGTCATTTTTTAACATTTTTTTTAACATATCTGTATCGGTCCGATTAGTAAGACTGGACCGGTATTAACAACCGATGTTTATTTCCATCTAGTTGCCTTTAGTGCCTCTGTTTCAAGAGGGGGAAGGGAGGGCGTTGGTCATGTGAGTTTTTGTTTGGTCATGTGACAGTGATGCATCGCAGCCAGGGATGTGGAGTTTTTAAATGAAGCAGAGATGCAACGTCACCAGTGGGGTCGTTTTTCACGGTGTCAGTGCGTAAGTCTAGACTGTAACTCACATTCAAAAGTTCAGCTAGCATAGTTTTCAGGCTGTACGAAGCTGCACAAAATTTGACCATCACAGAAACGTAAATGTGTGTGTGTGTGTGCGTAACCATCGGTAACAGCAATATTAATCTCGACTATCGATATTGGCCAAAATGTTCATATCGGTGCATCCCTACCCTGAACGCACCATCCCGACGGTGCCAGCATGATAACATGCAGATGCTTTTCTTCATCGAGGACAGCCAAGCCGGCGAGAGCTCTGATACCGAAATACAGAGCGACCCCGGAAGAAAGGTGATTTTGCTAAAATGGATAAAAAAATAATTCAGTCTCTAGATCTTTAAAAGCTGGTTCGAAGAATAACCAAACAACTTGAAGCTGTAAATCCGACAACAGATGGTCCTGAAAAGTGGAAAAACACGATGCGCTACTTTGTGATAGTCCATCACACACATGTCCAGTAACATTTTACAAAATAAGGAAAAGAAAGTTCAAGAGACATGAATGCTTTTCTTTCTTGATCCAATTTTTAACATAACTGTCAAAAAAACCCAAAAAAATATATGTCCTTAAATTGCTCCGTCTTTGGGACGAGCCGGGACCTAAACCACAGCCATCCTAACCCAACTGTTGTCTGTATCCTTCAAAACACCCATGCCATTGCTCACCCTGAATCTTTTACAGCTTAGGAGAGATGTAATATTCACATTCACAAGAGGCACATCATGAATCACAGCCAGCAACACTGGCCTGCCGTCTTCTGCAGCTGCAGCCGCTGTCTGACGAGAGCCGACGAAGGCCTTGGTTTTGTCGCTGTGGTGCTGAAATATTTAATCAAGAGGCCCTCCTTACTTTTTGATGATCCATCCTTGGCTGAAAAATGCATGCAGCTCACACGGTCTGACATTTGGAACCACGACAGAGCCCCTGCCTGTCTGCTCAGTGTCCTTGCAAGCTGCTGGGACACAGAGGAGCTCTTCAGTGTGGAAGAGCCCCGCTTAGGTCATCTGGTAGTTTCACTGTGGGGCCTTGTTAATCTTGCAGAACACAACAGAAGGGCAAGAATTTCTGCAGTGGTCGTGGGGCAAAAACAAACAGTGCATCCAATCCAATCCTACTGAGGATCTGCATATGTTCTCCCTAGGCAGTTTTTCTTTGCGGCTAGAGGGTGAAAAAGCACAACACATACCGAATAAACTATTTGCATTGCTGGTCAGCGGTTCTTCATATTTATGTCCACTTTTAAAATCCAAAAGTCGTTGGTCTAAAAACTGTGTTATGCTGCCTTGCAAAAGATATTCACACTCTTTGAACTTTTCTAAAACCCCAAACTTTGTATATTTTACCCAGATTTCATGTGGTAGACCAACACAAAGTAGCGCACAAAGTAGGAAGTGAATGGATGTGGCAATGGAGTGTTTGAATTTTGGATTTTAGAAGTGTTTTATGTTTTTATATTCATGAGTAAATAAATACCTTGTAGGACCACCTTTTTTTTTTTTCTTTTTTAGCAATTTAAGATGCAAGTCTTAAACTCTAACACGTTTTTTTCCCCCTGTCTGGATTTCCCAGTATTTAACGTTATCCGTGCTCGTCGACTCTGTCCCGCACCATGATGCACATTGTCTTCTGCGCCTTCCGCATGTTTGCCGAGTCTTCTGCGTGGCTTGTGGCAAACTTTAAACAGGGCTTCTCGTTTTCTTTCGAGACATACCCTTTTCTATCGGGTCTTTACGAGAAGAAAAACAAGATTTGTGGAGTACAGGAGGAAAAGGTGTCCTGCCAGCAGACTCTCACACCTGAGCTGTGGCTCTCTGCAGCTCCTGCAGAGTTACTGTCGGCCTCTTAGCTGTCATGTTAACAATTCGTCCATTTACGTGGGTGGCCATGTGGAATCAGCACCTGGTAGACAGTAGGCTTGCAGTTGCGCTCCTTCCACTTTCAGATGATGGGCTGAACGTCAATCAAGCTTGTGATCTTCTTTTACAACTTGGTTTTAAACTTCTGAGCTGTCTGCTGCTGTGTTCCTTGTGCCGTCTGTTCACTAAAGTCTCTAACAGACCTGCGAGGTCTGCGCAGAACAGCTGGACTCATGCTGGGATTAGATTCCGCACAGATGAACTCACGTTGCTAATAAAGATGCCATTTTATTTAGGGGTATCAGAGTAAAGAGAGCTGAATACAAACACACGGCAGAATTTTTATAACCACCACAAAAAGGGACTTTAGCCTAATCTTCCTAATAGTCCCTAAGAGTACTCCTCATTGTAATAGGTAAGAAACAAAAAGGAAAGAACTAAAGTGCTCCGTCTTTTTACCCTTTATCAGCAAACTTCATCTCATTTCTTAATTGCCAGGCAAAACAGCTTGTCCTTTGTGGCCTCAGGCAGTGACGAGTATTTATCTCACATTTGCATAATAATAACCTTCGGCTGAAGTCAAAAGGATGTTTCATGCTGAGAGATAAGTGATCATGCCATTTTAAGTGATTGTTGTTCTGCCCCCCCCCCCCCCCACCCCCTGTCACCCCTCCTCCCTTTATTTCCTCGGTTTTCCGAATCTTCTCCTGCGCTCTCTGCCCTCCCTAAACTTTCTGCGTCACCGTGTTTCGTTTTCCTCTCCTCTTCACACTCTTTTATTTCTTCTCCCTGCCCCCCCCCCCCGCTCAACCCCTCTTCCGGCCAGAAGATGAGGACGAGGAGGACACAGGGGAAGAACGGCTTCCGTCGTGTTTCGACTACGTCATGCACTTCCTCACCGTCTTCTGGAAGGTGCTGTTTGCGTGCGTCCCCCCCACGGACTACTTGAACGGCTGGGCGTGCTTCATCGTGTCCATCGCCATCATCGGCCTGCTCACGGCCGTCATCGGCGACCTGGCCTCCCACTTCGGCTGCACCATAGGCCTCAAGGACTCAGTCACGGCGGTCGTGTTTGTCGCTCTTGGCACATCAGTCCCAGGTGAGTCCAGGAATAGCAGGGAGGCGAGCCTTTTATAAGGACACGTCATTTTCAATACTTCGCCGAGTCTTGTTTGTCAACTTGTCCTCAGAAATCTCAGAAATGTTGTTTATATATGTAGTTTTTATAGATGCATTTTCTTGCACTTTTTTGTCTTGCAAGTTTTTGAATTCACAACGTCAGAGAAAATCCTAGTTTCAATGTAACACATTTTTGCCTTTAATTGTCGAAAATTGAAAAGAATGTTCTCACAAAGTTCTGACCTCTTGACATCAGCTCCTCCAAGGCAAGGCAAGGCAAATGTATTTATATAGCACAATTCAGTACAAAGACAATGCAAAGTGCTTTACATGATTAAAATATAGCAAAATAAAAGCAAGTAGGAATAAAATGTAGATAGAAAATAGAATAAAAGCAAGTAGGGATAGAATGTAGAAACAAAGAAGAACATTAAAAGCAGGAGAACAGTTTAACTGGAACAGTCAAAGGCAATTTTAAACAAATGTGTTTTTAATCTTGATTTAAAGGAACTCAGGCTTTCCACACTTTTACAGTATTCTGGAAGTTTGTTCCAGATCAGCGGAGCATAGGAACTAAATGCTGCTTCTCCATGTTTAGTTCTGGTTCTAGGTATGTGGAGTAGACTGGAGCCAGAAGACCTGAGTGGTCTGGAGGGTTTATACGCTGATAACAAGTCTGTGATGTATTTAGGTGCTAAGCCATTCAAGGATTTATAGACTAACAGAAGTATTCTATTCTCTGAGATACAGGGAGCCAGTGTAAGGACTTTAGAACTGGGGTGATGTGCTCTACTTTCTTAGTCTTAGTGAGGACGCGGGCAGCAGCGTTCTGGATCAGCTGCAGCTGTCTGATCCACTTTTTAGGCAGACCTGTGAAAACATCGTTGCAGTAATCAATTCTACTAAAAATAAACGCATGAAATAATTTTTCAAGATCCTGCTGAGACATCAGTCCTTTAATCCTGGAAATGTTCCTCAGGTGATAGAAAGCCGACCTTGTAATTGTCTTTAGATGCTTTTAAAGGTTCAGGTCTGAGTCCATCACTACTCCAAGATTTCGGGCCTGATCAGTGATTCCTAGCTGAAGCGACTGAAGCTGTGTGCTAACTTTTGATCTCTCCTCTATTGGTCCAAAGATTATTACTTCAGTTTTGTTTTTATTCAGTTGAAGAAAATTTTGGCACATCCAGGCATTGATTTCTTCTAGGCATTTTCTCAGTGCTTGAACTGGTTCATGGTCACCTGGTGACATGGTGATGTAGAGCTGTGTGTCGTCTGCATAGTTATGGTAGCTGATGTTGTCGTTTGTTATTATCTGAGCTAGAGGGAGCATGTAGATATTGAAGAGGAGGGGACCCAGGATGGACCCTTGGGGAACCCCACATGTGATTTTTGTCATCTCTGATGTAAAGTTACCTACTGATACAAAAAAGTCCCTGTCCTTTAAATAGGATTTAAACCAGTGGAGAGCTGTACCAGAAAGGTCGACCCAGTTCTCCAGGCGTTCTAACAGGATGGAGTGATCAACAGTATCAAATGCTGCACTGAGATCCAATAGAACCAGCACGGTGGTTCTTCCACAGTCTGTATTTATACGGATGTCATTAAACACCTTGATAAGGGCGGTCTCTGTACTGTGGTGAGCACGGAAACCTGACTGGAAAACATCAAAGCGGCTGGTCGTTGTTAAGAAGGTGTTTAATTGTTGAAAAACAGCTTTTTCAATAATCTTACTGATAAAGGGGAGGTTTGAGATGGGCCTGTAGTTCTGGAGTAGAAGTTTGTCTAAATTGTTCTTTTTCAGCAGTGGTTTGATAATTGCTGTTTTTAGGGACTGGGGGAAAACACCTGACAGGAGGGACACATTTATTATGTGAGTCAAATCAGACGCTACGACAGGCAAAACTTTCTTCTTTCTCCAGGGTTTCCTTTGACCTCTGTGCTGCCTCTCTGATTAATGCCCCCCTGGGGTCTTTCAGAAGAGGTGTGTTTGTTTATGCTGACAGATCACGTTACACTTGGGTTGCACACAGGTAGACTTCATTTCACTAACTGATGATGATGATGATGATGATGATGATGATGATGATGATGATGATGATGATGATGAAAAAGGAAATTTGTTTTGGGTACAGACTCTGTCTGCTGCATAGTCCAAACCATGGCTATCACAGTACATTCACACATAAAAACACTACTATAAAAATTCCGTTATAAGAAAAATAAATACATAGAAGAAAGATGTCACATTACATTCACAATAAAAAAAAATTGTATAAATTATGGGTCTTTTGAAAGTAATCGGTTACACAACATATTTTTGGGGGCTTTATAGCAAATCTGTGGATACATTTGCACATGCCAGTTTTCAGGTTTTTTTTACTTTTTAGATTCTTTTAAAAGAATTTTAAAGAGGATTTTTATTATCCTCTATCTTCCCCTCAACCCTCGCCAGCTTATCTGTCCCTGCTAACGAAAAGCCTCTCCACAGCATCATGCTGACACTACCGTGGGGAGGGTTAGTAGCTTGTTTTCTGGCAGTTCAGCAGCATTTAGTCACAGGCTGCATAAGATTTGTGGCGGTAGGTTCTCTAGACAAAATCTAGAAAAGTCTAGGAAACTGACACAAGCGCCTTGTGTTAGCTTTCTGAGTTAGTGCAATAAAAAAGAAACAATAAGATCAGAAAACATCAGCAGCATTCATAGTCAGGGGTTGCTTAAACAGGGATCTTTGAAATCATATTTTAGTCAAGAGTGGATGAACCGTCATTAAACGGCAACTTAATGGTGAATGTCTTCTTTCTGCAGACACCTTTGCCAGTAAGGTAGCAGCCGTCCAGGACACCTACGCGGATGCCTCGATTGGGAATGTGACCGGCAGCAACGCCGTCAACGTCTTCCTGGGAATCGGCATGGCCTGGTCCGTGGCGGCCATTTACTGGCACATGAAAGGGAAGCCGTTTGTGGTGGAGGCCGGGTCGCTGGCCTTCTCCGTCACTCTCTTCACCATCTTCGCCTTCCTGGCCATCTCGGTGCTGCTCTACCGGCGCCGGGCCCACATCGGAGGGGAACTGGGTGGCCCGCGGGGACACAGACTGGCCACGTCGGCCTTCTTTTTCAGCCTCTGGTTCCTTTACATCCTCTTCTCCAGCCTGGAAGCTTACTGTCATATAGAAGGCTTCTAAGCAGATGAGACTCCTGGAAAAGAAACGAAGATGTCTAAAGAAAAGAGTGAATGCTTACAGTGGGATTTGGGTCAGTTTTGAATGCTAGGAACAGATGAGGCAAACCTGGGGGGGGGGTTTTCTTAAAAAAAATAATAAAAATGGCTCCTGCTCTCTCCTTCTCCCCCTCCCTCTGCCCCGTCTGTGAGAAGGTGCGCGTCCTGCCCTCTAGTACCGACAGGCTTCGCTCAGGCGGGAGCCGAGCTCGACCTTGCTGCTGGGTTCGATTTCCCAGCATGCCCAGAGGACGGGCGAGGCCAAGAGGCGGTCCTGCACTCAGCTGGAAGACAGTGCAGCCCTGTTACCCGGAGAGAGCGGAGTCAATCAGAGGTTTATATTTTTCTCAAAAACGAGCAAAAATGACTTTTTAGAAGAAACATATTTTGGGGATAAAATGCCAAAAAAAAAAAAACACACACACACACATACACACACATGCAACAAAAATAAATAAATAAATAAAGACTCAGTCACACAGAGGAATCAAAGAACTATTTTCTGATCTAAAAGAATAATGATACGTTATATCTAAAACGGTAAATATGCTGTGCAGTGACAGCAGGGAGGGGGGGTTCATAGTATTTATTTTTATTTGCATCGTTTCCTAATGGAGCTCTTCAGAGGGGTCCGAAATCCCACAGCCAGGAAGAGGATCGAGGAGCAACAGTGACAGCTCCCACAAAGCACGATTCAAGCAGGAGAAAAGGGAAAATATGGATACAGCAAACTGCCCTGAACTTTACTTCCTTACTCTAAATGTATCTATATATAATATATTTCCATATTTTCTGTATATTTTGAATATTTGTTTTAAATGTGGTCCTCTTCTGTGCTATCAGAGGATTGCAGTGGGAGAAGACGGGGCGAGGGAGGGGAGGGAGGGGAGGGTCGAACTATATATATCTGAACGATGTCTTCACCTTTCTAAGATTTATGTATCTTGCCTCTAGGTAACAAGTAATGACATTGTATTTTATTTATTTACTGATATCTTGGTCTCACTTGACTTTTCACTTTTTTCAATCAGACGTCCGACGGGAAAAAGAAGAAAAGAACAAAAACTACAACGTGCGTTGCTGCAGAAATAAATTCAGAGGTATTTTTGTACTCTTCCTTCCATGCACTTTGCTGTATAGTTCTACTCCTGGAGACTTCCTCTACTTCTTCTACGTGTGCATAAGGCCAATGGTTCACGGTCGTCACAATGAACTGAACGGTGCCTGTGGAGGGAGAGGCGTTTGCTGCAGCTACCCACACTAATCAGCTCTTTGCTTTGGTCAGAGAACCCTTGTCTTTTGTATGAAGCTGCATTAACTGATATTACTTTAGCGCCATTGTCCCATTACCGACACTCCTGATTGGTTCATCACTCTATCTTAGGCGTATGAGGGTCTCCTGGCTGGCTTTCGAACACATAAACCTCCTAAACCATTCTGTAACCACCTTGTCTTTTTACGTGGAGACAAAAGTGTCCCTGTTGGATGCAGATGATCTCCTCTTTCTCTAAGGAGATGGGTGGACCCAACAGATGAGCTGTTACACCACCAGTATTGGTGGAAAGATCTAAAATGTTGCAATTAACGTATCGACTCGGAAACTCTTTATTCCCGTAGCTTTTACCACAGGCAAGCCAGTCGCCTTCGCAGATTTAACGTGATGCTGCTCCTCAGACGATCCACCATCCAGGACCCTTTCTTGATTAATCCGATTTGTAAAAAGGATTAGGATGCAATAAGAAATAAATTCAACTTCTGGCAAAAACAGATGGAATCACTACAAAGTCTCGCCCCAGTTTTGGATTAAGGTCTGGATTCTTCCCTGTGTGGGCTAATGGAAAGCATCCCCGCAGCATGATGCTGCCACCACTATGTGGCACTGTTGGGATGAGGAGAGTGGTGTGCAATGTTGTCTGATTAGGAACAGATTGGTACGGTGTGCCTGAGCTGTGGCTCTCTGCTTTTAATCACCGCTCTTGGACAATTTTCTATTGTCAATTCTTTCTCGTTGTCCTGTGAAAATACAAATAAAAATTTGAATTGGACTGTTGAACACTCTGACTGCTGAACAGTTCTTGTAAAAGACACCTCATAGAAATGCACTGACATTTGTAAGGAATGAGAAAACAGATTAAACTATGTTTATTACAATTATTACAATCTCTCAAAATTATTAAATCAGTAATATGTCTGAAGTGTGTATTCTTTCGCAGAGTTAGGGAGGTCTAAACGTATATTTTGTTGAGAGGAATGGCAGGAATATGGTATAATCTATAGTAATTTTCATAAAATCTTTCTAAAACCCATTAACTTTCACAATTACAATATTAAAGGGGACAGAGCATGGAAAATCCATTTTTCTTACATTTTGTTGTGTACTTGAAGTCTTTAGGAGTCCCAAAATATTTAATGTAACCTTTCCAGGTTCTGCGTAGATATCTTTATATGCTGTTTAGGTCATATTTTTTCAATCCGTTCAGTTTTCCCTGTTCTCTGTAACGTTTTTTTGAACAATTACAAAAGTATTTGCTGTGGAGCTGCTAAACAAGGTTATGGACTTCTGGCTAACCAATTTCACAAATCCGACATTTTAATTAATTAAATAATTTTATTTATTTATTTGCTGTGATTTTGTAGTCCAAGCTGAAGCGTGAAAGGATTAAAACTACAAGTGGACACGTGAAAATTCTCAGTTGTTGGGTGAAGTAACCCAGACAATTCATTACACCGTCCCCCAAAATGCTACAAAAATGGCGGAACGGGATGGAGTGCAACAGCGTCGGTGTGTGAAGTGCCTCATTTGCATTTAAGGAGACAGCACCAAAACGAGTTGCTCTCAGACGCACCTCGGAACATGGGGGGAGAAAGAGGGGACAACTGAATTATTTAAATGTGAAAAAGAAGGATTTAAAAGCATGATATGTCCCCTTTAATGTTACAGTTACTGGCATATCTCTTTTACAGCTCAATTAGAGATACAAATGTTGGAATAAAATTAATAGAATATTTCATGCTCCTATCTATGACAGCTTGAATACGTTGACATATGAACTTTACTGAAATAAAAATGTAATATTCTTCAGCAATCAGAGTTTCTGTTTTATTTCTGCCATAAATTCATGACCATTTGGTGGCCATGTAATTGGATTGATCTGCCTTTACTGAACCAAAGGTATAAACCCTATGTGAGCCATGAGAAGATGTATTTACAATCCAGGGGAAATTAAGTGTCAAAGTAGTGTAAAGACAATAACCATCATCTGCAGTCTGTATCTATTGTGCATGGTTGCTTCGCTTTAGTAACCATGTTTGTTGTGTTTAGGTGCTAATAATGGCTCCACATTAGTGTTCCTTCAGAGGTGGTTGGTCATAATTTTTTAATTTAAATTTTGTCGTCGGGCGTCGCCCTAGAGGTCGGAGATAACACAATGATAAACTTTACTTAAATGACAAACACTTTTTACTGCAATTTTAATGGGCCCCCAGTTCCTCCTATCGACAAACCGCTATTGTCTTCCTCATTTATTTAAATCCTGTTTCAATCACAAACATTGACTCCCGTTTCTGGCATTTTCTTTCTCCATTACCTTTGTTGTGAATTTTAAATTTTTAGGTGATGTTAAGTTTCCTGTCCAGATGTTTTCTTGTCCTCTTTGTTTAACCGGGATGCTTCCCTTTTACCACCTCTCCATTTTGTTTGGACTTTTACCAAAGTTCAGACAAATTGACTTAGAACAAAAAAAAACTGTTTGTTGAGTTATCCTCTTTATGGAGTTTTAGAATCCATTCCATTGTTTGAGCTGATAGCTGTCTATAGCTGGGGCCATGTTTACTGGTTTTAGAGATGCTGATTACAGGATGAATCCCACACTTTTGGTAAAAATTGATAAAATCACAATTGAATTAAATTTTATTTACATAGCGCCAATTCACCACACATGTCATCTCAAGGCACTTTCCAAAGTCAAATTCAAAAGTTTCCTATCTAAGGAAACCCAGCAGTTTCGACAAGCAGTATTCACTCCTCATGAAAGAGCGTAGAGCTACAGGGAGAGTCGTCTGCATTGTCAATGACTTTGTAGCAATCTCTCATACTGGGATGAAGCATGAAGGGACAGTGGAGAGGAAAACTCCCCTTTAACAGGGAGGGAAACCTCCAGCAGAAACAGGCTCAGTGTGAACGGTCATCTGCCTCGACCGACTGGGGATTAGATTTATACACATTTTGAAAGGATGTTTTAAAATTATTTAAGCGCTCAGTAATTCATATAGTATTTCTATATGATGCAAAAATGTTTTGTTTTAGTTTAAAGTATAGAAACTAAGAAAACTTCACCAAGATTAGTGATTCCTGAGTTTTTGCCAGAGGTTTTATTTTAACTTTAAGATTATGGTTGCAAAAATAATTGTTTAAAATGTGCTAATATTATGTCAGATGGACCGGGGGGATAAACTGTTTTGCAGGTTATCCTGTGAGACTGCGCAGCAAAATTCTTTACATATGCGTCCTGTGATTTCATAAAAAAAATAATAACCAACTCTAATATTTTAACAAAGAACTTTTACAGAATATTAATTGTTGTAGTTGTATAGAACTGACACACGTCATTGTTTTTCCAAAATATATGAATATTTATTTTCTAGTAAGATTTTCTCCCTCCTGGTTGTTAAAAGGAATTGCTTCCCTGTCATGATCTCTGACCGAAACCCATCAGATCAGATCAGCATCCAGTGCTGCTGGTGTGGGTGGGCGGCACGGCAGGTAGCTCCAGTTTGTGATCCAAAAATAGCCTAATTCTGAATTTGTTTTTATACTGAAGGGGAATAAACACTTCACCACAAAAAATTAAAAAAATAAAATCCCATTGTATGGAAGAAATACAGTCTCATTAGAATCAACTATTTTTTTACATTGAATTTAGAATGCATATTTTTTTTAGACATTGAATATTACCTGCAAAAGAATTCCCCAGAAAAAAAATTTGCCTTCAAATGTGTTGACCTTCTGGTGAACTCAAACCAAAGCAATCTGTACTAGATCGAGTTGAGAGGCTTCTAGCCAATGAAATTAGGCTCATTTGATCACATGACACGCCAGTTGGGTTCACCAGTTGGTCAACACATCAGATGAATGAATTTTTCAGGTGACTTTTAAGTAAAAAAAATAAATAAATAAAACATAATTTCACAGGATAAAAATTCAGTGTTCTAAATTCAATGTAAAAAAAAAAGTCTGATTCTAGTGAGTCTGTATTTCTTCCATACAAAGCCATAATAAAATGTTTAACATTGAATTGGCAAAATATGGGGGGTAAAATGTAATTAGTCACATCTTGACTTATAGAGATGCACCAATCAATTAACCAGAGTTCAAAATAGACCAGATTTTTCCCCCTTGATTGCCTCCTGTCAGTTAAGTACTGACAAACATAAATTAACATTTTCCTGTGTATTAAGTGCATCAAAACTTAGAGGTCTACTAATTTTCCTTCTACGACTGCATCACCTAACAGCATGTACAGTTTGATGTACTTGTCTGGGTTTCATGAAAAGTCTAATAAAGCGTAGGGACACCTGCTTCGATCTATACATTGGGATTGTGTTGTAATTACTTCCTTTTCTGTTTCGTACAAAACAACTACCTCTGTCAAAGAACCTGCAGCACATTTTTTTCCAAAGTGTCATAGTCAAAAAAATCTGAACTGGCAGGGCACAGATAAAATTGGAAATCAGCATCAGTGCATCTCTACGTATAACTAGGTATAAGTAAGAGACCAGACAAGAGATTTAGCAAATGGCAAAGATGCTTTTATCTTCAAAGAGTGGGGGTAAGTCTTCAGTCCGTGTGCTCGCTCCTCCTTGCATCTCCTCTCACTTTCCACCTCCTTGCCAGTGTTCCTCCTTCCTGGTGAGCGGTGCTGTAACTTTCTCTCCTGGCCCTGGATCACGCCTGCTCGCCTCACCCGATCTCTCGCGCCCTAAAACACACTTTCAGAGAGACGCCCTGATGGTCAGAGAGGTCGGGGCACACAAAACCCACGCTGTGTACAGGACTTTCAATGAAAAAAAACACAATGGGTTAGGTGGACACCAAAGTCACTAATTTCATCCACAGCTTGTCTGTAAAGATTTATTTTCTGTTTAATATAAGCTCGCAATCTGGAAGCATCTTTGAGTGTTGCAGGCATCCACAGCCAAAACAGGGAGTAATGCTCTCCATGTCATCTCTGCATTCTGTGACTGGCTCTCATCTATTTTGTTGCATTCTGGGACGGGTTGCAGCTCAGATGTCTGCCGGTGCCAAACACGGCCCACCTGAAGGCCACCGGCTTCCTGTTTTTCTTTCTTTTCTTTTCTTTTCTTTTCTTTTCTTTCCTTTTTCAGTCGGTGGGATTGAAGTGAAACGTCACTGTGCAGTAACTGGACTTGTGGTCGTTGTGGGAAACTGAGGGAGGTTTCAAAAGTAGGGGGATATTACTGTTGTTTTTAGCTGTTTACTTTTTGCGTACGTGTGCGTGCGTGTGTGTGTGTGTGCGCGCGCGTGTGTGTGTGTGTGTGTAACAGAAACAGGGCACATTTTATTGGTTGAGTATGTTTTGTTTGTTTTTTTGGCCTGCTATGAGATGTCAAAATAAAAAAAAAAAAAAGCAAAGTTCCAAAGCGGATGATTTCTTCTCTTTCTGCATGTTTGAACCAGCTTTTTGGTCAGAGATTCCTCACTTACATTAACTAGTCATTGCATTAATGAATCCTGTCACCTCTCCCCTGCAATATACAGACACATCTGTGGGCACCCCTGGTAAAGATCTGTAAAAGGCCTTAGGATACACTATTGCAGCAGTATAATCTCACTCTGACAAATTCAGGAACAGCAATCCTTTCTTTGAGTATATTTATTCAGCGTGGGAAAGAAAATCTGATCTCATGAAACACTTTTTTTTAACAAAAGCATTGGTGTCATAATTAGATTTCTATGTGCATCCTCTATAACATTTCACCTTGTCCTGTATCCGCTCTTATGTTGTCCTCTCTTCAGGTCTCTCGCATGTGTTCCACGGTATTTAAGTCTGAGGACCGAGCTGGTCGCTGAAGAAGGTTCATTTTGTGTCTGGGAAACCATTTCTGGTTGATTTGGCCACATAGTTGGAACCAGAGGTTTACTTGCACTATATAAAAAGACACATAAGCCTTTTTTTTTTCCTCACTGTAAAACATGAAATCTGAATAAGCATTTCCTGTTTTCAGTCGCTGGGATTAACCAGAAATGTTTCTATTTTCTAAGTGCCAGAATAATGAGAGCGATAATTTTTTGGACATTGTTTAATCACTTTCTTGAAGGTCAGAAGTTTACAGCTGTTTTTGTCAACATTTAGTACCCTTGCCTTTGAACTGTACGATTTGGGTCAAATGATTTGGATATCTTTTCACAAAAGTTCGCCAG